>NW_008633431.1:26290-44449 GCF_000691845.1 Merops nubicus | reverse complement strand
CTACCATGACTTAAAATTGAGCATAAGGACTATTTAGACAGTCATCTATTGATGGATTATCATTTTCACAAATTAAAATAAATTTATCAGCACAAAGCTGTTCCAAGATTCTGTGTGTCTGTACCCTATTGAGAGGAGGACAACAGCCAGTAGGAGAATACATTGTGCAGAAGGAATAAAGGACATCCAGATTTTTTAAAACCTGATTTCTATTTGTGCTCACCAGGTACAATGAACACCCCTAGTGTGTATGTAAGCTTTCACAAAGCATACACACAATTCCCATGGCCTGTTCCACCTACACTCATCAAGACCAAGGCCATTTCTTTCTTACACAGATTTCCCTACTTTTTTTATTTATATTTGGTCTCAATTCAGGCCTATTCAATACGGGCAGACATTGAACCTGAAGCTACTCCTAAAAAAATAAAATATGAAGAAGCTTCAGCAGGTACGGGAGTCTCTTGCTTCTTTATTACTCATCTGTCTTCTTTGGAAGCCTATTGTTTATGATATTCATTGGCATCCATTTTGTGGACAGAATTCAGAGTTATTTTTAATGTCTATGACCTACAGACAGAGGACACAGGAAAATACAATTTTTAATGGCTTGGAAAGCTTTTGTAGTTATGAATGCAATCAAAACTCGTTTAAAATGTAAGCTGCCCTAACACCACCACTGAGATGTAAATAATACACCCTTGTTAGAGCTAATTATTTTTATTATTTTATCCATGCTATCACTAATTGCAATAAATAGGATGCTTATGAACGTATTTCTATGTCTATAGTTTCACTGAAGTTCTTACATGCTCCATTTTCCTACTGCCTTATGCTACAATTTATAGAACAGTACAAGCACATCTCCAGCACAGTGCATCTTTGTTTTCATGCTAATTCACTACTGCTGTGAAGTGCTGGCTGCCAGCCTTGGAAACTGAAATCTTCTGTTCATCCAGAACACACAGACTATGCAAAAAAAAGCAATACCATGAGTTTACACACAGATCCCTGCCAGTATCCATCAACCCCAATCTGAAGAGTCATCTCCAGCACTGAAAGGATGATCTTTGCAGTCATTTCATTCTTGGCTTCTCCCAATATTAAAGTTGCCAAATTTCACTCATAGCCTTGAGGGATACTATCCAGGTCTAGAGAAGAGTTAAGATTTTATCTCCTCCTTGTTTAGTTCTTTTTCCAGGCCAGACCACCTGTTCCTTACTTCACTCTCTGACCTTGCCAAGTGTGGGAAAGCTGCTTACTGCTGGCACACGTTTCACCAGCCACTTCATGATCAGCAGAACCTGCTACTCCCACCACACACAGCAAAAGCAGAACAGTGGTTATGTTTGTTCAGCTGCCAGTCCCATTCTCATGCACCCATCATTTTCAAGGCACAGCCTGGGATTACTCCTCAGAATCAGTGGCAGAAAGCTGTAGTTACACATACCTTCAGAGCTGCCAGAACTTAAGTTAATCTTTCATGCTGTCCAACTCCTCTACCTATTGTTTGACAACCTCCCACTTCACATTTTTGGCACCTTACACAACTTCTCCACAACTTCAATCATCATTTTAAATCTTATTTTCTTGCTTTGGGCCAGAGACTCTAATGAATTCCTTGAGACAGAGCAGTTTCATAGACAGGAAAACAGAGAACTGCTTGCAATAGCCTCCATCAGTTTTTGCCTTGAACAGGACTGTCTTTCCAATGCAGTGAGCAGCCAAGGCAGAATGAAATAACTCATTCTGCACAGGATGCATCCAACAGCCAGCTTTTACAGAAGCAGGCCAATCATCCAATGGAATAATATCTTTCTTGTGTGATAGAATGACATTCCAAAAACAAGCTTTCCAAACCAGCCTGAGGAGCTGATTGCTGGTTTCCTAGTATGTAACCATCATGGGTAATTGGTGTTGAACCTCCCATATATGCCCTTCCTATATAGGACAAGAATACTTCCTCACCATAAGGTAAGGACTAGGTAAGGAACAGATGTTCAGCTTTGAGTAGGAGTAGTAAATATGGACATTCAAAGTATGCTTCCAGGAAAAGTGAAAAAATGTACATTAGAGGAGGTACATTTTGGAGGTAGTAGAAGAAGTTGTGGTATTTCCAGATTACATATAGATCACTGAGTTGTTGGAAGCAGGCCAGAAGACATAGCCAAGGTTCTCCTGTTAGTATATCAAAGAGGGAATACACTCCTGGATATAAACTAATTTAAGTATTCTGAGTAGCGTCCACATGCAGATAATAGTATCTCCTGAGCTCCCTTACAGCCTTAATTATGCTATAATCCTGATCTCATGCAGAAGGGAGATTACAACACTGTGCTTCAGGAACATTACTGCCCCTCTTCGTAGCTGAAGCATGTGGAAATGGTCACACTGGGCTATTTTGGAAGCCAGGATTTATGTTGGAAGTATCCTGTTATCAAGAGGAAGGAATACTGAATGCACAGATCAAACAAGTAAAAAGCTGATCTAATTCTGCAGTGACATCCTAGCTATAAACCTTTTTTTTTGTGACAGAAACACAGTGATGTATTGTTTTCTACTCTTTGTTTTAGTTTTCCCCATTATCTCACAAAATATCACTTTTCTGATTAAGAGCTATAACTAAAGACCAAAGGAGAAAGAACTTTCTGAATAGCCTACCTTTTTTTTCATCAAAATATGAGCATAATTATGTCATCAGATCATAATGCAATACAGTTTTTTACATTGATCTCCAGTCAGAGAACAATCCATACACAGTCTGAATCAAGGGCCTAATGTTCTTTCAGGCATTTATCAACACAATACAGGCATTACCTCCTAATTAATACTGTGTATACATAAACTGAGTATTAGAACTGATACATAGGAATAGAGATCGAGCTACAATACCTGTCCAAACTTAGCAACACAGTTTCATTCATTTCAGGTGTATCATCAGCTTTAACAGTAATGTTGATTGTAGTATCGCTTTGCCCAGATAAGAAAACCACAGAACCATTAAAGGGACTGATATCATCCTGTGTTACTGCCTTCTGATTGAGACCAGAAGGTTTCAAACTCCAAAACACAGTTGCTTGACCATCTGTCCCATCTCGATGCAATGCAATGGAAACCTAGGAAAGACATCAGTCTGTTGTGACTTGTAAAACTAGATGGAAAAACAATCAACCCCTTGCAAATTACTGAGTATGAGCCTCAAAATGTTCACCTTCACTCCTCTTATTATAAGATATGGAATCAAAGATGGTATATCAACAAAAAATATTTACTGAATCCTACCCTTTTAATCATTTATACACTTGAGAGTGGAAATGACAGATAACTAACATGACAAACCACTAAGAACCATAAACACAAAAAGACTTTTATGACTGATATAATCAGTCCCCACCTCATCAAGACACAACTTAGGTTTTAAATCTAACTAGCATAATTTTACTCTGCTTGTTACACTACAATGCCAACTTGTACTCTGATTTAAGGAAATTAGGTGTTCTAATTTAAAAGTAAGAAACAAGTTATCTGAGTCAGGATTTGTGGGAAAAATTTCAGTGAAGACAACTAGGGAAAAATGGGAAAGAAGAGAAATTGTATGAAAAAAAAAAATTTCTAAAAAAGGTTTCTTGGGCTGGGACTAAAGCACTGAAATGGATGGCAATGCTTTTAAAAATGTTTCTTTGGGTTCTCTGAAACCTAAAAAGAATAACTGCTGATAAACACACCCAGCAAGCCAAACTGTATGTTTGCATTAAGAGTCTGCCAGCTAAAAGATACAGAGACATTTCCATGAAATCTGGGAGTGACATCAGTCCTGCTCTACACTATTACCTTTGCAGCTGGTGAGAGAGATTAAAACTGTCTGCAGCACCTTTTGTTCTGTATGAGCATCAAGACTCAACTGGTTTTAGATGCTTTAGAGAGAGCAAAGACCAGCCTCACTTTTCTGATCATGACTAACACATTATCTCAGACTTCAGTTTTACAAGCACTTTTTGACTTTGTCTTTTAAAGGAGGGGAACATTTGGGATCAGACAAGATCTTGACAGAAGGATTTTTCTCAGATTGATTTTCAAATGTTACACTAAATAGAGCAAACTTTGCTTTCTCCAAATATATTTTCCATACTAAGGGAGAATATAAAAAGATTTACTTACCACCGTAGCAGGGGTATCCTCTGGCTCAGAAAGAATAATTGGAAGATTGCTAGTAAAGCCTATTTCTCCATTTGCAATATCAGGAGTAATCCTCAGAGAAATATTTCGAATCTCACCTAACCTAGGACTCAGAGGTGGGACTAGAGGAATTCTGTTCACCAGCTCAACTTTTTCCAGCTGTAGGAAAACATAAGAAAAAAAACCTGAGAAACAAGAAGCCTTAGTACCAAGCCAGAAAAATTTTGACATTTCATAGTAAGTTTCATATGCAGGAAGCAAAAGATCTCCAGAACAAATTTCACTTACTGGCAATGTTGCTGTTAGAAAAACTTATCAATGGACTTGTTGAAGAAATGAAGTGGATGTCATTGAGCTTTGTCAGCAGAATGCTATACCTCTCAGACAAATTGTTTTCATGTACACAACAAGATGTAAGTAGAGGAAGAATGAACTTTCTAGATCAGCCAATTCATTACTAGACCTATGAATAACAGTGGTGATTTGAGTAGTGGCCCAAGCTATTGTCCCAGCTTCAGTTTTTGTGTCATACATCGACAAAGATCTGCTGAGATCACTAGAACCACAATAAATCACAGCTTCTGATGAAACCAAAGAATGATCCAATCTTCTTTCTTCTCTCATACAGCTTGAAGGACTTCCCTTTTTACAATATTTAGTACATTAGAATTGGATTCAGAATTGGAAGTCAGTACAGTGTTTCAAAACTGCAGTCCTCCTGTATTACCACATTTCTGAGTGTTTATTTATACTAGGAAGAGAAAGAAAAATATTTACCCTTTCTTTGAATGAGTAACTCACTAAAACCAGCACCAGTAGAGACATAGAAGGGAAAGCAGGACTTGCCTGTTTAAACATTTCTTTCAAATATAATTTATACCATGTGATTCTGTCTATGTGCACCATTATAATAAATGTTTCCAAAACTGATTTGCATATACTTCTGCAAACAGTTCACTGGCACATGGACCACCAATGACAACCACCTTTCAACTCCCACAAGGATGTTTTTTGCATAGAGTTCTCAGATGCTATGACATATTTAGGTTTTATTGGAGGAAAGTAGCCTTATTTAAATCATCCATAGTGATCATGAAACACCATTCCAGCTGATGACTTTTAAAGCCTTTCAATTCTTAAAGCCAATCTATATAAAATACTTGGGCTGTGTCACACTTTGCTCTACCACTGCTTGAGTAACACACAAAAATATTCAAGCACAGTTTGTTTGGTGATAAACTGAACTATTTTACACACACAGCGTTCAGCAAATGATTCTCAACTCTGTCAGCTAGTTACTGAGAGTCTGAGGAACAGATGGTGGGACTGTTTGCTTCACTTGTAATAATTAATGAAGAACCCAAACACATTTTTTTTTTAGTTCAGCATTTCCTTTTCAAAGCAAATCAGCTCATGAGGAAAAAAGAATGTGTTGTGAATTGAATGATAATGATGACTACTTTATTAAATTAGTTAATCTTCCTGTCCATAACAAAAACTGCACCTCTGACTACAGCAGGTTATTTAATTGAAGATGTCACTGAAGAATGTTAATCTTACTCTTCCAGTTCCTCTACCCATTCTCTAGTTCTGTTTAAGCTTCATTTCCTCCTCCACTCCTCCTCCCCTGATTCCCAAGTTGATCCTTTATTGTGCCTAGTACAAACTCCGTAATCTTCTCATTCTGAACATGTTCGCTGAGATTATCGTTTATTCACAACATAGAAGGATTGTCATAGTGATAAATAGGGGTATTTTTCTTCCTTCTCTAAATGAATTATTTGTGCTGGAAAGCCCTTCTGATTTTGGTTATTCAGACAAAAAGATTTTTATGGTTCATGGAGGAAGTATAGAACACCCACCCCCCGCCTCTCTGGAATCCACAGTTTGAAAAGCCAGGCAAAGTGCCTGCATTCTGAAATACTTATCATAGGTCTGTCTCATCCATGGTCCACACTGCAGTGTTATTTATAATGCATCATTTAAAAGAGGCTTAGAATTAGGTGGTTCAAGCCTTCTGTAGGTCTTTCTGATCTCATGTGGAAGTAAAACATACCAACCTAGTATTCCACCACACAGTTCCCTATAGTGAAGGCCAAAAAAGCTGCATACAAGTAAAATAACAATATAATTCTGGCAACATCTATTTTTTTAAAGGGGAAAAAAAAAGAAAAGGAATTTGGGAAGAAAGAGGTGGAGGAATGAAATCTTTTCAAGGTCCCAGAAATAATTAGAATATCTTTGGATGACCATAAGTTATAGACAAAATCTTGCACATTTTAAAGGATTTAACAGCGACTCTAAAGACATCTGACTTAAAAGGAAAATATTAAAAGGAACTAAGAAATTTGTTCACAAATTTGTGATTTGTGCTTTGGATGTGCCAACTCATCACTTTGTGTATATTCAAGATCACTACCTGGGCTTACTGTCCCAGATGACCAGAGTGGCAACAGTTAATCACAGTAAGTAGATATTATGGGTTAGTCTTATATGCAAATGAGAAAATAAGTATAGCCAATACTGATTAGCATGCCCAGGATCTTCCACAGCAGTATATCTGAATAATTACTTGCTAAAATGTAAGCAAATTTGTTTTTCTCCAGTGAAAAAGGAAAGCCTTCCTTGGAAAGTGGAAATTCTTTTTTTAAATATTTTTTTCAGAAAATCCAGTTTACTGTCAAAAGTGTTTGTGAATTTTTTTCAGCCACTTTTAATTAGCCATGACAGAAGTTACCTTCTTACAAATTCAGATATAAAAAAAAAAAAGACAAAGAAATCAAAAAGGCATACAAGGAAAAACTGCACAAAATACTTCTCAAGTTCTCTGGCCAAACTTATACGTAAATTAAACATATGTTTAACTATATTAATGCTTGTCATTTCTAAAATTTGTCATGTTTCTGTAATTTGAGAACCTTAATTTGGCTAAATTGAAGGCCAAGTAGACAGAGAAACATACCTCAGAAGGTAACTGATTTCTGCAACATTGATCTCCTTTTGTTAAATTTAATGATTAATACCTAAGTCCTGTTAAAACAGTCTTTTTTTTTTCAAAAATTATATAATTAGTAAAGAATGAATAGGAAAAAGGTTCCTTATGGTGTGGAAGCTGTCTCTGAATAAGAAAGTTTTCTTAGCTACAGAACTAATCACTTTCTTCTTTTCTTTTTTTTTTTTTTAACAGGTCGCCGCATTTTACTTAAATTAAAAGGGAAGGAGCCACTACTAAATTATAGCTTCTGCATAGATCTGTATCTTTCACACACCTTTTATGTATTTTATTCAAAAGAAACACCCCAAAGCACAGCTGAGATACCTGTACAAGGAAATGAGCACCATTTTGAAGAAACGCATCATTTCTTATTGGTATATTTAAAGTATCTTGTGTTTTTCCTTCTGGAAACATGAGAACGCTTCTTCCAGACACATTTAGGATGCCATCTTTTGCTCTCACAGGATCCAGAGCTCCAGCTGGAATATACAGTGCAGTATAAACCAACTGCACATCCCCAACTGCTCCTCTCTCCCTTGCGAAACTCAAGGACAAGAAGCGTCCCATTGGATTACTTTCAATCTTCTGATTCTCCAAAGGGTGAAATTTTATTAAGCCATAAACATCATCACTGTCCTGAATGTAAAAGAGAAGCTGAAAAACAGAAAACAGCATCACTGACTCTGTGCTTCCATTACAATATACCACAGTTTTTGTGTGCTCACAAAAGCATGTCCTGTCACCATACATTTTTCCCCTTTGTGAGCTGTCTCTCAGGAAAGAAATCAGATTGACAGCCCAAAAGTATTCTTTGTGCACAAGCAGCACAACACTGGTGGCAACTTTCCCACTCTGCATCATCCATGTGCCAGACTGAGCTCTGAATAACTGATTTTTTTTCAGCAGCCAAAGCGAATAATTTTTAGATGTTCCACATTATGAAAAATTTTGTTTTGTTCACCAAGTTCATTCCAACCGTTTTGAGAAAGAGGAAGTAGGGACTTGAGTCACAAAATTGTCAGCAGTGATGGCCTCCCTTTATTTAACAGTTCAGAGGTTATGGTCTTAATCACCCACCCCTCCCCTTGAAGCTTTTCCTGGTGTAAAACGTTCCAGGAGTCACTAAGACAGCAAATGAGGAAGTAAAAATAACTTTCCTGCCTTCTCTTAGCAAGCAGTCCCTCACGACAGCATTTCTGCAATGCCATGTATGTTGGGAATAATCTAGGATGCACTAAAAAGTTCTGCCTTTGCATACTACACTAAGGAAAACGTGCTGGATACAGCTTTATACACTAGGAATAGATTAAGGATGAATTTGTTTGATTCATATTCAAGCCCAAACCTTTTTGCCAGTTTAGCCAATAAATCACTGATATCAGAATGGGTAAAGTCCCTCATTAGCACCTATTGTTACCTTCTCCAAAAGAATTCCACAAGCAAATTTACCTCAGAGGGTTCACTGACTTCTGCACCTCCCTGTATCGTTTGAGGTAAGAGTTTCAGAAGATAGGGCTCTGCCTCTTCTGGTACATCATCCTCAACAATGTTCAGGGGAAGTGTTACCAGCATCTGTCCTTGATCAAAACATAGCTCCCCAGTCTCTGGAAAGAGGTCTGCAGTCACAGGTGAGGGATCACTGTTATTTCGGGTTATAACCCAGGTAACAGACACGTTTCCATGTGTTCCACCATTCCTTACAATCGTGATCCCTTCAAACCTACGGTTTCGAATGAAAATAAGAGCCCACAATATGAAATCAGAATTAAGATTGACTTGCTTAGTTATTGATTCCCTAAAATATTTACACTGGCTTAAACAGAATAAATGTTAGCTGCTGCAACTGGCATTTGAGTCCAGGCTTAAAGTTTGTGAAATGTAACACATGTGTAAGGACTTTTCTTCTGATTCTGTATTCTGATTCTAACTCTAATTTGGTAATGCCTCTAGAGATATTTGTTAGAACTTAGTTTGTTTATAGCAAGAAAGATACTGAGAAATGGAGACTTGGCATGTTTTACATTTTTCTCAAGAAATACATGTCAAATTTCAGAGGACTTCTCCTCTGTGGATCTTCAACACAATTTTATAAGCTGTATTACAATACAGCTGTTGGGAATAGACATTTAAATCATTCTGAATGAACTATTTGCCTCTGTACTGAAATAATGTTATCAATTATTTCTGATACTGGAAATGTCATCTTTCCTGCATCTGACAAGTACATGACTACACAAAAAGTCTGGGGAGTGTGACTTAACAAAAATTTAGAAAGCAAGATTTATTTCTTTACTCTGTATAAGAAAGAAAGTTGAATACTGAAGTGCTGGGCTCTACATACCATAAAATATTCTTTTGGAAGTATTCACGGTATGACACCCTGATGCACTACATGTTTCTCTGGAGGTGAACTACCATCAGTAGCTAGCAGTGGACACTTTTACTGCGACTGTCAACATTGTGTATCAGTTCTGCCTGTAAATTTTTTACAGAGCTTTTTTTTACATCTCTCTGTAAAATCACAAATATTTAACTTATTTCTGCATTTAAGGGAAGTGTTTAGTGGGAGACACTCAACACTTTTTTTTTTTAACCAGAAATTGATTTTATATGTAGCAAATACAAAGATTTATCAGGAGAAGAAAACAGAAATCTGTTTCCCACTTGTAGGAACTAGTGTGTGGCAGCACCATGATTTCACTGCTCCTGCCTTTAGATTAAGGGTTATTCAGTATTCTGTTGATGTGATTAAATATCTACTGGTTTTGCATATGGTTCATAAATATTAAGACACCTCCTGTATAGTCAAACACTCCCACTTCTTTGAAATCTTTGTGTAATTAATGACAATAAAAACATGCTAAGTGGTTTCTACATTAAATTTTCACTAGCAGTTTTATAACTACTTTCCATGAAATCCTAAGGATGCTCAACACGCCGAGCAAATCTCTTCAGCTGACTAGACACGAGATTTGAAGATCTGTAGTACCTTGAAATTTGGTCTTCATCAATGATAACAGGCTGAGCAAACAGGATGCTGTTGATTGACAGTACTCCATAGGGTTTATCATTCGGTTGGATGGTGACGTGAACGACAGACGGATGAACCAAAACAGCATCTCCCTGCAAAGTGTCCTTAAGAAGCATAATCTGAAAGGTCTCAGCAATTTCTGGTATGGCATCATCAAGGATCTTAAATTTCATGTACAACTCATGAACTAGAGGTGGGAAAACGAGGGTTGTGTTTGGCTGTAGGTCGAGGAAGTCCAGGCTGAGCTGCGCGTGCGCAGTCGAATCCCCAGTTATGACGGCGTAACTGACAGAGACTTCATCTTCATCAGGGCCAACTAATTGTCCACTGACATCCTTCCCACGAACCACCTGAATGGTTAACACATCAACCTCCTCAGGCACCATATAAGCACTCTGAACGAAACGCACAGGACTGTCATTTTTCTTAATGTGAATCTGGACAGAATTCTTTGTGCGGTTGATTTCGGCCCCGCCTTCCACGCTTCTCAGATGAACAACAAACAGTTCATCGTTTTCAGGGACCTGGAAATACATTAGCAAGCAGGTGTAAGTCACATTTCAAACACATGCAGAACACTCTTGCTGAGAAATGTTTTATAGATTTTGCCAGAAAAGGAAATTATACAATCTTGACAGCTCATTTCATGTTAAAACAAACAGGAGAGAAGTCGTGCTTTTATCTTTGACTAAAAATCCTTCCTCAGAATTGAATGTTTCCATCTTCTAAAACCATTCTGTGCTCTGGCAATATGAAAATGGATGGATAGCCAAAGCAAAAAAAAAAAACCTACACAAAAATGAGAAAAATCTGGATCTTTGCAACTTGAGACTATGAGGAGATCCAAACTCCACTTTTGGAAACAGCCTCTGTCTGGAAACAGAAGTCCCTCCCAGTTATTTAGATTTACATCTTGATTTCCTGATGTTGGTACTGATTTACCTCTGCACAAGCCTGAGAGAATACAGGCACTACATGTGGCCACAACCTACCTTGGCCCATCCCTTCCTATACAGTGGGAAAAGGAACTCTGCCTACATTCAGACACACTCATGTCCCCAGAGAACACCTCCATCACAGATCTCAGAAAGTGTTTTCTGGTGCTTATTAATTAATTAAGCTTTGGCATTTTGACAAAACGACTCTTTAAAACTACATTTTAGTGTTAGCTATTTTTTCTCTAGTCTCTGATGCAGCTGATAACAAAGAATGGCTTATAAACCACAAACTACAGAAAGTAGAAATGAGATTTTTGGTTTATCTTTCTGTATTTTACTCCCCAAATCTTGATTTGCAAAACCTATTTAATGGAAAAAAAATATTAACACTTATAGGTAAAAAATGAATATTTTAAAATTAATTATGTTATGATCTTTGCACCTCATCCTTGCTGTGGACTCCTGGAAACCCGTATTATTTGTTTCTAAGAGGAACTCCAGGACAAAATTACTTATTTTTTGCTAATGGTAATAGTCTGATATAAAGTTGACAAATCCTATTCATGCACTTTTGTTTACCGAGCTAAAAAAGTTCTGAAAACCCTGCTGTCCAATATTTCTTCTCTTTCATACTCATTTGTTAATTGGCCACCCTCGGATCCTTTTTTAGGACTGAAAGAGTGGGCAGGCAACTGCCTTTATAGCTGATGCCAATTCTGTCCCCTGTTTGGCTTGCAGCACTTAGACTTGCATAATGCTGTTGACTGATGCAGGTTTTTGTTGTCACCATGAGACCTGGAAGCTCTCTGTCACCTCTCTCCTATACTGAGATACAACACAGTTATTTTACCTTATTATTGTCTGTTATTAGATATTCTCTAATTATTAGAATAGATGCTACCTTTACATTTTGTTTAGTTCACTAATTAATATACTATTTTCCACCACAACAATATATATTTAAGAGATGGCCAAAACGCATCCACAGCTGTAGTTGTAGTTCACATTTTAGTAGCTCACATAAATTGGACATTCTGGAGTCCTCAATGGCATCATGACTGACTCAAAAAAAACCCAGTAAACTTCAAAGGCAACACTATAAAGGAGTTCCAGTGCTGCCTCTCCTCTTTCATATTCTCCTAACAAAGTTTCCATTATTCCTCAAGAGAAAAGGAAACGTCCACAGTAAAGTTACTATAAATGTAGAGCCATGGAGATCAGATCTGCACTGCCCTAATTTCTGTAGGAAAAGGGCTACCCAGTTAATAAAAAATGCCTAGTGGATAGGGAAATGTTGGGAGGAAGGTTGGACTCGATGATCCTGGAGGTCCCTTCCAACCAAAGTGATTCTGTGATTTTATGATTCTTCTGTTGTTCTTCCTCACTTCAGATCTCAACAGCTCAAAGTTCTGAGAGTAACACTGGATTCTTGTGAATTACATCATCTTCATCATATCAACAAAGAGGTTTTATGCAAAATTAACCTTTCATATATGGCTGTGGAAGATTTTCACTGAATGGACCAACCACCCTTGTACAGGCCTCACTTTAAGAAACTTAAAGAAAAATAAAATCACATCCTTCCTAAAAGCTTACTGATTTATTTCTGTGTGTAAGTCAAGGAAATGTTACACCTACCCTGAATGAGCTATTTCTACACACCAGCCTGGCACAGCCTCTTAATATTAGAAGTATCAAGATAGATCTGGAAAACCACTTTTTTTGACTAACAGAAATATGCAAAAAAAGGCTTTAAATTTGCTCACTTCTGAGACAGGCAATTTTTTGCCATCATTTTTTTTCCCCTGGGAATTTCCTTATTAAGTTGTTCTGCATCATATTTAGTAACTTTGGTGCCTCTGTTTTGCCTCTCAAACCCATTACAAATAATAACTAAAAAAACAAAGGGGAAAAAAAAGAATAAAATGTCAGAAAAATTAAAATCACAAATTGAAAATAGAATATGTTTTTTTTTTCCACAGCAATAGAAAGGCTCACAACTCAACATATTTTTTTCAAAGACCAACCTAAAAATTGAAAATTTTAGTATCACTAAATTGTGAAGAGCTTCCATTCTCTTCACAAGACTGCCTGCTTCTTTTAGAAATGTTACCTAATTTTAGTACTTTTAAAAAATATGCTTCTAACTTCAAATATATCTGTGTAATTTTTTTTTTTTTTTTTAATCTATCTTTTCCCTCTGAATATTCAGTGTGTTTTATTCTTTTTTTAGTGGCAACCATAACATGTCTGTGCTGCACACAAGTGAGAGCAGATCAAGTTAACAAAGAATAAACTGGATTCTTGTGCCTGTTAAATGAAGGCAGAGGAGCTGCACAGGCATCTGTGATGATGTGTTCAGAAACTAAATATATGCACTGTTGAGAACTGCAGAGGTAGCATTAGGAGTAAAATGAGAGCCCAGAGAGCCAAAATTTAACATTACTTTTTTAAGTAGAAGCACTTTTAACCTTATTAAAAAATTTTTGTTAATTTATTACTTTAAGTCTCTGCAGAACAGCTCTTCACCTCCTGCACATCCAAACCAAACACGAAATCAGCTTGTTCTTACCTGATCATCAAGCACTGTTAAATTATAAATCACCACTGATCTCCCAGGGGTAAATGTAATATTTCCCCTAGCTGGACTTAAGTCTTCTTCAGCTGGGTTTGGTCCATCTTCTATCTGTGAAGAATTTATATTTATTATAAGAGATCTATGAAATAGGAACATGAATCTCGTACAAGTACAATAATCTGTATACAGTGTGTGAGCTGCATAACAACCACTATCTGTTCAGCCATCTCCTGATCATGGGCACACACATCCAGTTCCGAAAATCTGCTTTTTTTGGCAGATGGAATAAGTTAGGGTAACCACTCTGAAGAATTTATGTATTGTCCACAAATGATAAAGAAAACTACTTCCATACAGTTCTATGAGGACTCTGGTATCTCCTGATGTATAACTGAGTCTTTGACATAACTGAAAGGATATTCATTCTGATTTAACTTAAATCACTAATACTTCAATTTTTCCAAAAGAAAATCATAGCAGTTACTGGTTTTGTGTTCTCTCTAGCTGGACTTGTGATACTAAGGAAATTACAATTATTAGTGAAACCTAAAAGACAAGGAATACTCTAGAGGCAATATATGGGGGGTTATTTAGAAAATCTTGGAAGTTTATTTTTCAACATATATACAAACTACATTGTGAGATGGACCTGATTAACTTTGTAGATTGTAAAATTTATTGGGCACTAAAACAAACAGATTTGCAATCAATTACACAAAGAATCTCATTCTGTACATTAACTATGAACACTGTGTTTAGTATGCAATAAAAACCAGTAGAAATCTTTTGAGATTTTGACAGGTCTAGATTAAACCTTTGATAATGTGTATTAAGATCATTTAAGATGAGGCAGCTGATGAAGACATGAATATGAAATAAATTATATGTAATTTTAAACTATTTAATAGAATCAGAGCTAGATAAAAAACAAACAGCAAAAAAACCCCAAAGGCAATAACTATATCACAGCCAAATCAAGTACATGAATAACAGCCTAAATATTACACATGAGTAATTATTCTGAAAGGCTTGAGTTTCTGTGGATTCAAACTGCAATATTACATATACAGAACTTCCCTAAATACTGAGCCCTCGTTCTTGCATGTTCAAAGTTGGCACAAGCCTTGAGGACTCACACAGCTGTTTATATGTCAAATATAGAAAAAATTTGACAAAATATGACAGAAGACATTTCTTACACAATTAAGACACATTTTTTTTCTAGTAATACCAACTAATGCTGCCTCAAATAGCTTCCTAAATTACAGAGAATACACTGGTTTCTCAAATATATCTTAAATTTTCCTCAAATTCAAGAGTCAGAGAATTTTCCATTTGATAGGTAGTATCTTTCCATTTTAGGAGACAGATTTAACAAACCCAGACACAGGTATTTTATCCTGCTTTCACTTTCATAAACACATTGATATGTTATGACTACGGCCTCAGTTTCATACAACAGACTATGGTATGAAGCCTTTTTGATAAACTCACCTCAAAAGATACGACGACCATCCCGTAGGTTCCTCTCTCCCTAATTAGAGTGAGAGGCACAAATTCATTCCTGCCCCTGGGCTCATTCACTGTGATTAAGGCAGACTAATCAGGAAGAAAAGGGACAGGCAATCAGGCACAGATCAAGTATCACAGCAGAAGGAAGAAACTGTTACCATAGAAATACCAAACTCCCACAGACAAGTTAATCCAATCTGCAAACCAGTCCACTGATGGCGTACATTTCCTAGGCACCAATTAGTGCAGCTAATCCAAAGCTTGAAAGATTCCTGATAAAAAAATTATCATGTTATGCAAGGAGAGTGGGGTTTTTTTTTCATAAATTAACAGAGTCAATATATTCAAAGCACTGGCATATTAGCACTGGTATTTATAGGAGCTTCTAAACCCATTAAAAATAGGTTTTCTCCATTAAAATGTCATTTATTAGACAACTAGCTGTAAATGGACTGTGTATATCAAACCGTTGTAGCTGAATGACTTCAAAGAATCACATCAGTTCAGGGAGCAGTGTGGCTCAGTACTGTGGTGCTATAAATTTCTCACATTCTTGTGCTTTTTTGGGGAACTCCTCTACACCATAACGCTGGCAATAATACACAGTTTCTCTTTCTGCTAACACAAACTCTCTGTTGTGGCAAATTTCCTCCAAACCACTAGAGTCACAGCAGTGTCTTCTTGCAGCAGGTGTTATCCAATGCCTGTACCATGATGCTGCTCTCTCAGCTTCAGTGTACAGTATAAAATTGCTCACTAGAGATGGGAAAATGTATCTATTCTCAAGATTTCCAAATCACATCTTTACCCTTCCAATAGTATTACTCCTCACTTCTTCCCTATTATATTTAGATCTTGACTTACAGGTGAGGGGCAGTGGGACTGCACAAATTTTTAAAAGGTTTATATTTCAGACGAGCAACATCCAAGTGTGAGGGTCTCAGGCTACATCTCCACACCTAAAAGCATATGGAAATAATAAAGCTGTATGTATGTATAAATCACATACACACGCATGAATTACCTCTAGAGATCTTTTCAAAGATGTAACTCAGAATCAGCTTTCAAGGGATTCAGCTGAATAACTGACTAGCATCTTAGGCGATTTCACCTTTCTGTTTTCTAAAATCTTCAGACATACCATACAAAAAGCCATACCATGTTAAAAGAAATGATTCCAAAGGCATTGTCATTCGATAAGATGGTTACAGTGACAGATGTGGGTGAGCCAAGCTTTATCCTTGCAGATGGTTTCTAAAATGAACAGAACAAAATAAAGCATTAAATATGGCGATGGGGAAAAATACATATGATATCACTGTGTTGTAAGAGTAATGAATTAACTGTTCTGGGCTCTAGTATACCTTCATATGTCCACAGCTGAATGCAGAGCCCACTCCAGTTTCACACTTTGTCTGTGCTGCACAGCAACATGACATAGAGATACCCAAGGGAATGGCAAAACCTCCTAAAGAGCAGCAAGCACCACCATCCTGGCTAGTCCCCAGATTTTAGTTCTTACCTATCAGGATTCTGACTCACAAGCAGTATGACCACACAGAAATCTATGGAAAACTATTAGTTTACACCAGAGTAACCACTGCTCTCTGGGGAACAGATAAACTGAAAAATTGAGACTTACTGGAAGTGTCAAATGAAACGTGAAGGTCTCATCAGCCTCTGGAAGATCATCATCACAGACAGATATGTACACTGTTCGGTTTGTCTCTGTGTCAGGTATAAAAGCAGCTGCATATGTGTCAAAAAAGTCTCCTGTATTTTCTCCATCAATCTGCAATAAATACACAACTGAAGGTCATCTTCTTCCTCCACCTCTATCCTTTATGATATTGTTCTTAACAGACTCCACACACCCTTCTTTGCATGTCATTCTTCCTGCCATTTCCTCTGCTGTTAATGTCTGGACAGAACATACAGATCATACCCCCCTGTACCCATGTTGAGTAAACAGGGGAAAGACACCAACAAAACAAAAAAAACACTTTATTCAGAACCATTTATTACTTCCTTGCAATCTGGTATCTTTTGCACAATGCACCACATGACCATTTTTTAAATGGAAAACCTACTCCTAGCACAGATCTACATGTCTCATAATAGAATCAGAATGGTTTGGGTTGGAAGGGACCTTAAAGATCTAGTTCCAAACCCGATGCTATGGACAGGGACACCTAATCTTAAAAAAATAAGCTCTAAGCATCTTCTTGAAAGACCTGCTGAATATATTCATGTTAGAAACAAATTTCAGAATTTCAGGCCCTTAATAAGGAAACTAAGTTACTCTGCCTGTTCGAGCCATAAAGAGCATTATTTTCAAAGTACAAGCCCAGTTTCTAATGGTTTTCTCCTCAGATGCTAATATAGAGGTGAAATCCCTACAGATCAACTCTTTGTATTTTGTAAGACGTACTTTTCATATTTATACAGAACAAAGTACAGTGCAGGAACACAGACAATTTATTTTGTCAACAGACATTAGAAATGGATAAGCAGTACAACTTCTCTGATACACAGCTGTGTTCTCATGTGGTGCTCCTCCTACACAGCATCTTGCTCCATACATCCACAGTATAGCACACTCTGAGGGACTGAAACTTTTAAATGGAATACAATCTAGATCGAGGTTAATAACAGCTAGGAAATAAAGGAAATCATGTAAAATACCAACTCTGATCTCCAAGTGAACTGAACAACGTAATTCTTAAAATTTGTATGGAAATCTGACTTAAACAGTGGAGCAGCTATCAAATTGCAGGTTCTACAGTAATATTGAACAGGAAAAAATGTCTTATATCCACATTTTCATATCAGTTTGGACATCTGCTGGAGCAGTAGGAGCTGGCTCCTTGACAAGATGATTATACCATTATTTTGGATCTATTTATTGATGCAGCCAGCAGGAAGTTCG
>NW_008633431.1:24535-26259 GCF_000691845.1 Merops nubicus | reverse complement strand
CAGGAATTTAGTCAGTTACAGAAACTTGCTGTGGCTTCTTCGGAGTGAAGCACTGTCCCAGTGAAATACCACCCTCCTTTTCACTGGCTTGATACAAACAGACAGCATTCAAAACTTCAGAAGAATTAGCATGTTAATATTCACTGAGAAGGGAAGGGGGGTGGTTTCTTACCGACACGATTGCTGTGATGTTAGCAGGCTTCCCTGTCCTCTCAATTACGAGACGTATAACAGTTGTACTTGTTTCATTAACTACAAATTCTGTTTGTCCACTGAACTTCACTTCTGTTTCTCCAGATGTGAAATGAATGAGTAATGCTAAAAGCAAATAAACTAATAGAGAAGTAGAGGGCATCCCTACAGGAAAAGAAAAGAATAAATAAAACATAAACTGTGAATCCAAAATACATAAACTCTTCTCAGTCAGCCTCATTAACCCTTCTCAACCCTTTGAATACTCTGATTATCTCATGAGCTTCAGAAATGAGACAAACCCACGCACAGG
The DNA here is from genome assembly GCF_000691845.1 of Merops nubicus. Lineage (NCBI taxonomy): Eukaryota > Metazoa > Chordata > Aves > Coraciiformes > Meropidae > Merops > Merops nubicus. The sequence goes on along the minus strand of NW_008633431.1, from coordinate 25,754 downwards.
TCTCAAGTATAATCAAGTCAGAAAATGTAATTATTGTCTACATCTAATTCTATTTTCATAAATTTCATGTAGTTATCTTCTGGACAGTATTTACCAACTTCTCTCACGTGGAGGAATAAGGAACTTCTTTTAAGAAAGGACAATGATGTTCCCACAATCGTTTTATTTTCAGCCAGCAATCAATTAGCTTAAAGCTGTCAGTTTTATTTCCACTTTCCTTGCTCTCTTGATTCTCTTTAGAAATAAACATGAACTGGCAGGAAGGGTGAAGGGTTGGATGTTTGGTCTCACAGACCATTTTCAGACATCTCACAGACCATGAAATGTTCTTAAACATTTGCATATCTACTTCAGATTCTTCTCACTGCTTCTCTTATTCCATGATTCTTTTATGTTTTCTTGTCATGGAGAATCACTGTGACACATTGTAATGCCATTGTAACCTTTGTGCAGCCAGACTTTTATTTTTATTTGTTTCTGCAGAACGTCTGGTTTTGTTTTCTGTTAGGAGAAGACAACTTAAAACTAACACAGCTTATTTCTCTTGCATCAGAGTAACAGAACATAAAATTAAGGTCAAGTTCCAGTGAAGTCATCAGGTGTTGATAATATGAAAGATGCATTATTAAGAGCCTCTGGCACAACAAATTGGAAACAACTGCCACATTATGTAGGGGCTCCTCCTGTACAGTGCTGACCAGAACTGAGAAATTGGGTGCTGGATGAGAATTCTGTCACAAGGCTCTGAGCAGTTTTTGAACAAAACAAGAGAATAAAGTTGTGCTCTACACACCAGAAAGCATTACAGCACGAATCTTTACAGGAATTGGTTCTTTCAGCAAGTTGCTTTTAATCTGTAGTCACTATTTTATAACGTTGCTTTTTAAAATTTCAGTACAAAAGATAAAAACAACATTTGTGTGATTAGATCTATATAAACTAAATGCCATTTTACTTAAAATTGTACTTCCAACTGCTATGCTTACCAGACAAACCTGGTCAATGACAGTTGGGTAAACTGTGCAAAACATATTACATTAATATTTGCATATCAATAACATTTAAGCTCTGCCATGTTTGCAGATCAGTTGTTCTCATTTATGAGTGACAGTAATTAAGTCCTAAGAGATCAATGAACCAAAAAAATGCCATGCATGTTCCATACATTGGAACATATTTTTGTAAAGTGTGTGCCAAATTTGCAACCAGAGTAGACCTG
>NW_008633431.1:0-24504 GCF_000691845.1 Merops nubicus | reverse complement strand
GTTCAGCAGAGATTCTGAGTGTTTTATGTATGCAGTCAGGTAGCTTTAATCTTGCACTGAACCAAGAATAAACTTAGCCTTCAACCACTAAAATTAACACAGATGCAGAAAGGCTTCAACCCTTGGATTCACCTTACAATAAATTCTGTCCAGGCAAGGGTTAATTTCATGAAATAAACTGCTGTCAGGAAAGTTAAGGAGCAAAACTTATCCACACACGATATATTAACTAAGTGTGATTTGGAAGTACAGTCAAGAAAACCATCAGCACCTCTCAGAATACCTACAAGCAAAGATGGGTGGAATGACAAAATTAGCCAATTTTAAGTAATGACAATAAAAAAATAATTCTCCTAGCTGTACATCACAGAGGGAAAAGGCAACCAATGAATCTAAGTGCAAAAATCAGGAATACCCATCTTCCCTATGAAAACAATTGTGCAATTTACAACCTACTTGAAGATTGTTTTGCTATTTTCAGAAACAAATATCACATAGTAAAATAATTTTGCTGCAGAACTTCACATTGATATGAAATTTTATTAATACAAGCACAGTCCTTCAAGATTTCCATGGCTTTCACTGAGAGTTCAATGAGTAACAGGCTTTCAGGACAACGTGTGATTCCTATTTATCTCTCTATTTAGTAATTCTAGTGCAGAAAAAGGGCTACAGGAGGAAGCAAAGATAAAATATACATGCATAAAGCCCCCAGGATTTATAATTGTCACATTTCCAAAATTAACTGGACTAATTTTCAAGATGTTTCTGTTGGTTTTACGTGGAACTGCTCTGAAAAACACAAACCTTCAAGCTGGAAGGAGAACAGTTGTCTAACCTTTGTAAACCCTGAGACAATTGCACTGTCTGCAGATGCAGACATCATCCATGCTGAACTGAGGAATTTGTTGACCTTTTAGCTTCAGCTGTTACCTTGTCATAGACTTCACAAATATCTTCCCACGGTACATGCTTCTAGTAAATAATACTGAAAACATGATCCTTGAGGGCAAGATTACAAAGTTTAGAATTACTTGAATTCTATTACTTCTGCTAGAGAGCATTCTAAAACTATAGGATTACTCCTGTGGAACAAGAGAGGTTTCACAATCATACCATCAATTATTTAGCTGGTGTGTATTCCTCCTTGTTACATTATTTGTACTAAGATTTACTTTGCACAGCCTGCCAAAAGTAGTTTTTATTCTGTCCATATAAACCCCACTTTGAAATGCATTATTGAAGTTTTTTAAAACTGATGTAATATAGTAAAAATAACATAAATCAAGGCATAGAGAATGCAAAACAAATGTATTCACAAAGCCAAAAAGATATTATAGGTCACAGTATTTTGCTTTATTAAATATGAACTCCCTTTGCACACTAAATTCCTGCATAAATTTATTTGGGAACACAATTTGTTCTTTATTAACTGTGTTGCATGAAGTTCAGCAAACGCCTTTGTGAGATTGGGAATTACAAGACAACTCCTTCCCACCTCCCTCCAGTTTATTAATGGTGAGCTGAATTTGGGGTTTTCTTCAAATGAAGCTGAAACTTCAGTCCTTGTACACGGCTCAATTTGGGCAAACTAAGCATTTTGGAGCATCAAATACTTCCCTCTGCTTCAGCTACATATTATTCAGTTCAGTTCAGTTCTCTCGATGCAGGACATTTAGTCAGGCTTTAAAACAGATCAATGACTCAAAGCCATTTACATGTTTTTGAAACAACAAGAAATGGAATATTATACCTCTTCAGAGCATGGACAGGCCAATGGACCAACTATTCTGCTGTTATATTCTGACTAAAGCCATTACAAATAATTATTTATAGCATCAGTGGTAGTTTAAAGCCACTCTACATACTGATGCCCAGATGATATCTGTTATGAGTTTATTGTAAAAGTTTCTGGCAACAAAACAAAAAAAATGTACCTCTCAAAAAACTATCTCAACATTTTAAGGGCATTAAAGAATTTTAAGTCTAAAAATCACATTCTCCAATTAGAGAATTAAAAAAAAAAAAAAGAAACCTAATTCAGAAATTTGAGTCACGCTTTCTAACTTTAAGTCTGTGTTTTATATCACTTTCTGAAGTATGTTTGTGCTTCCCCTGAAAACAGAATCCTAGCACAGAGCCCAGCAGACCATATGCTGATTCCACACAGTAATTTCCACAGTAATGTCACAAATTATGTGAGGAATACCATTTCCCTCTACTGCCTAGACAGTGCAGAGGAGACGTAGCCTTCCGAAACTGGTGTTTCTTGTAACTGATGAATCCACACAATTAGCTTACTTTTTATGTTCAGTTTCTGGACTGATTTTCAGATTAAGATTTTAAAGTTTATAAAGAATGGCTGGTCTTTTCTGCAGACTTCTGTAAAGAATGAGAAGTGTTTTCTGCAGATTTTTACACTGGCTTCTCTGCTTAACAAATCAAAATCCTCAAGAATGAAAAGCTGTCCTGGCTGTTTCCACTGAAGGCTGAGGGAACCTAGAGACCTAGGAGACATCAAAAAGGGAAATGAAAGGGCTGCAAATTCACGTCTGAAATGAAATAAGCATATCATGTCAGATATGGAATGGAGAATGGCAAAAAAGGAGTTCACCTGCTAAGAAGGAGGGATTAGACACCTGGCACTTCAGGCTTGCTACTGCTGCTCAGGAGAAGGAACCAGCAGGTATGCTGAAGCAGTACCTCTGCCACCCAACAGCTGAGCTTGGCTATCATTGCTCCTCGTCACACAACCCACTGTAGATGTCTGAGCACAGACAGAGCACAGCAGAGCAAGTGTAAAGCCCAGTGCACTTTTCACTGCCTGCCCCTGTCTGCTCCCACTGGCTACAGACGCCCAGCCAAGTAGAACACTGAAAAACTGGCAGGCCTGGTACTTTGCATGGAGTCCAGCATCACAGCTATCAATGGTTGCCAGAGAGAAGTCTATTCACAGCAGAGATGTCAGCACCCAGCAGCATCTTTGGCTGTATACAATGGGAGAGAGATACATGCACCCTTTCATATGTAAAGAGGAGACTCTGTAGTACACAGGAACAGCACAGAGCAAGAAGTTTCACAAGGCCGTTTCCCTTGCTGCACCTGTTGTAGAAACGTATTAAAAACCTGCATATTTTCAGCATTTTGCTTCAGGCATTCTCAGAACCACTGAAACGTACAACGGTATTGGAGAACAACCTAGGAAAGCAGCAGTAATTACAAGAACTTGGATTCACTAAACTTCTTCTTTCTATGATGTCATGAACCCAAATTAAGAGAGAAGTATTTTATTCAGACGAGGGTTTTCTTTGCCTCAGAGTTCCCACAGTTCACTCATATGCAAAGGAGGACACAGCAGCTGTCTGTGCAAAACCCAGCATTCAGACAGTGGGTATTACCCAGGTCTGCTCTGTTGGTGGTTGTTTCTGTTTTGGTTTAGATTTTTTTGTTTGATAAGGAAGTCTCTCACTGTAATAGAGAATGGAAAAGGAAGGTTCCAAAGGCATTATTTAAAAAAATATTATCTTCCTATATCCTTTTCTGCCTTCAATCTGCTTCAAAGTGAGTGAAGCATGAGAATTGTCAAAAGTCACAAGTACTGCTTTATCTTCACCCCTGGACAATAGAATTCTAGAATCACTTTGGTTGGAAAACACCTTTAGGATCAGCAAGTCCAACCATTAGCCCTACTCTACCAAGTCCACCTGTAAGCCACATCCCCAAGCACCACATCTACATGGATTTTAAAGCACACCCAGGGATGGTGACTCCACCATCTCCCTGGTCAGTATGTTCCAATGCCAGACAACCCTGTAAGTGAAATCTCTAATGTCCAGTCTAAACTTCCCCTGGGGCAGTTTGAGGACATTCCCTCTTGTTCTATCACTACTTAGTTGTGAGAAGGGACCAGCACTTTCCTCTCTACAACTCTAATGGTTGCAGTATTTGGAGGAATAATCTGTCCCACCAATTTCCATGAATGTTACTCAGCGTCACTGGATGCTTTTGCTTACAGTTCTTCTCTTAGAGTTTCCTGTCTTCCTTTACTAAGAAGAGATTCCAGATATCCACCCAACAACCCCTCTTATTGTTAACACTGGAAGGTGCAAGCTAAAGCATAAATGCAGACTACGAGGTGCTAAGAATCCCTTGATCAGCTTTCACTGCCCTGAAGTTTTTGGGCTCAGCTGCTTACTTACCTACTCACTACTGCTGCTGTGACAGCACAGTACCATAGCACAACCTCAGGTGCTAAGAAAATTTACCTGCTTTTGAGATTAACGACACTGACATCAGTCAGCAATTCTCCTGACCACTTGTTTTCTAACTGCCACAATATTTTAAATATTTATACCCATATTTTTCACTGGGAACAGCCAATTTAATGTAACCTGAAAAACACCTCCGTATGAAAATTCTTGCTTATTCAATTATTTCCCCTTGGCAAAGGTGTGCACCCTTCAACACAGACATCATATCATAAGGAAGAAAAGACACTTAAGCTGCCTGCCATTGTGTTTCTATTTACTAGACAAAGAGGTAAATCTACCATCACTTCCAGGAAGCAATACTGAAAGTGGTAAATCCGTAAGCCAAGACCAAGACAGAGGCCTGATGAGAAATCCAAATCATCTCATCCTGTTATTGGAGGTCACCGAGAGGTAAAAAGTGTAATAAACCCAGAGTGTAACAACCCCTTGTAAGTTTTCTGGCAGCTTCTTCTCACCTCCTCAGAAGAAATGGAGTGGATCTACAGTATACCCTAAAATTTTAAGTTCTAAACCATGTAATCATCACTGGAGAAACAAGTTTGATCTCTTAAGCCAGGTAATGCTTAAGGCTTTCTGAGGCAACTGCCTGCTCTGCCTGTTCTCATTCTGAGCAGGGAATAATGGGCAAAACTCTGAAGGAGAGCTGAATCCACTGTTTCTGTTTGCTAGCAGCAGGCAGAGAGCACAAGACTCTTCCACAAACATTTGCAATTAACTTATAATTTGCTGGTCAAACAGAGAACCAGACAATCATTTTGACTGGCTGTAAGATCCAGATTGTTTCTACCCAGAGTACCTCCAGTGAAACGACTTGGAGTTATTAAGGTTACTTTATATTTAGGCCAGAGATTAGAGCTTAATGTAAACAAAGTGGCTGAAACCTGCTAATTAACAATGCTAAGGAATACACCAGCAAGGATCTAAATTTGCCCTAATTTGTACCAACAGAACAGCACTGATTTTAGGTGCAGAACTAACTGATCTAACGCAGCTGATGAGGATCTATCCATCCACATATATTTTAACAATATATTGTAAAAAACCAAGGTATTATTTTGAAATGGTTCCACTTGGCATCTAGCATAAGTTCAAGCAAAAAGTATATCTAGTTTTCAGCTCCATACTGGAAATCCTTTTGCACTTAGATAGTTCTAATGCAAACAGCAGACACCTTTCACTAACAGAAATAATTTTACAGGTTTTTCCAGAACTGGAGTCTAGCTTTTTACCTAAGCATTTTGCTCCAAGTTGGTCTTGAGACACTCTATGCACTCATACCCTCTCAAATGGTTTCTTCCACAAAAAATCAAGCACATAAACAACAAACAAACAAACAAACAAAACCATAAAAAAAACCCCAAAACTACTAAACAAAACCAAAACCAAACAACCCAGCCATGAAGATGCTTAGCACTCTCAGCTCATACCTACTGTAGAAGCAGCTGCAGGACTGAGCCAGGCACAGGATCAGGCTCTTACATATATGGAATAAGAAATCCAGATGAGCAAGGTCTGCAGGCTTCAGAAAAGACCCAAAGTTTCACAATCATTTCCATTTGTGTCTCTACTTTGGAGGCTTCTCACACGTCCTCAACACTTTTTTACTTACCATACTTTTAGAACATGTGAGCTGAGCTCAAAACTAGCACAGAGTCAGATACCTAGTACTTATCCTGGGTGAAATACTATGGCCTGAAGGAATAGCATGTATCAGGAAAATTAATTATAGGCTTCTGCAGTAGAGTAGCTATTCTTCTCAAAACCAAAAATAAAACCACCTGCTTTGCACTAATGCTTCACACAACATAATCTTGCAAGAAAAAAAATCTTTAAGGTTTAGAATATTAAATTATAGCCTCATCCTAGCGATGAGATGACTTTATTTCAGGTGTAGAGACAGAACTACACCTGAAAACAAAACAAAACAAAACAAAACACCGGAATTTTAATGTGTTGCCTAATTATTAGAATAATTCTGTCAGTGAATTATTCTTGAGTTCATAGAAGTGTATTATTAAACATGAAAATTTGTATCAAGTCTATGTATTAGATTTAAAATGTATATCAAAATAAGCTTCGCCTCTGGGGTTATATGCATTCATTTTTATTAGACTGCAGCAAAGAATGTTGGTTGTATTACAGATCTGTATTTCACTGTCCCCCCAAAGGCTTCTTTCTGCAGAATTAAAAACATATTTGCACCATTTTTGAGAAGATGATTAGGATGGGGCCCTCACTATTTACTGTGAATTAACCTCTTAAATCCATGCGATCCATTTTCAAATAAAACACGTGACAAAGTATTTATGTGGTGAACTCCCCAAGCAAAATGTGTTTGGGTTCAAAGACTTCTCACACTACCTTTATCATGTATTGTGCTTTCCTTGGCTTTCTAAACCTTTTAACCTATGTCACAATTTAATAATCACTATTTAATAATTATAATCATTCCCTTATTAACTGGGTATTTCTTTTTGTTCTTCTAAGGCACCCTGTAGTTCAAGACAAGGAAATCTCTTTGTTGATTAGTTATTTAAGACCAGCAACAATAACTATGCTGGGAAGAAAGGTGCTTTGAGAGGATTACACAGAGCTAGTTCTCAACAGCACCAAGCCGAGAGCAGCAAATTACAAACCCAAGTACTTCATTGCATGTAACCAAATTGGCTGGTTGAAATGCTAATTGCCTTTCAGCAAAGCTAAAGGCAGACAGGGGACCCTGTGCTTCAGAGAATGACACGCATTTTTTACCCCACTTCTGCACCATTGTCTTGCGGAGAATTATTCAAAATCTATTCATAAAGGTAGCTCTTTTCCTAACCTTTAAAAATGTGGGAAATTTCTAAAGCTCTGACCACTACCTCATATCTGTTGGTCTGCCAAACCCATAACAGATGGCTGAATTAAGGCCATGTTAAATCCTTAATGAAGCAAAGCTTGAAACAATTCAGAGCAGTAACATATTGGACCAGTCCAGGGTAAGTGACTGAGGACAGGGAAGTTCCTTTTGCCATCTGAAAATGAGAATCAAAGCTGAACCCTAACTAATAAATCTATACAAGATACAAAATGAGATATCCAAGCAAAAATCTCTTGGTATATAAAAAGATAGTGCTATAACACTGTAGAGGAAATCCTGTCTTCAACTTGCTAAAAAATCCACAAATACAGAAGCTGCGAGGAAGGTGGAAAACATCCTCTCTGTGGTTTAATTTCCCCAGAGAAATTTAGCCTGTCAGATAAACCCATTCAAATAAGCACAACTTCATCTTAACAGCAACTTCGGTGTGGGCTTGGAAATCGTTTCAGTAAAAGGAATTTAGGCAACTTTAATTACTTTCACAGGAAATATTCATAATCCAATCTACGAAACAATGTTGTTCATATTTTAACTGTCTTTCAGATCTCCCGGGTTCCAAATTCTTCTTGCAACAGGAGTTTACTCCTCAGGATGACACGAACAAACTCAATTTTGAAAACATTTATGACATGAAGTATTTTCCCCATGAGACTATTCACTCAAAGAATGACTTAGGCAAGCAAGGCTTTGCAGGAACAGCATCATTTGTGATTCACTAACTTTTTTCAGAGTAAGGAAAAGTTACAGTGAATCCATCTGGAATAAGATAAATGGCTTCTCACATTGATTTATGACAATCTTTTTTTTTTTTTTCCCCCTAGAAAACAGTAATTTTCCATTAGACAGACATAATTCTTGAATTTCTGGAACTATGACAAATGCCTGCACTTTTTACAGAAATGGTTCTGTAAGCTCCAGTTTGATGATGGGTATGTTATATAGCATCTGAGTCTTAATACATACTGAAAGAAGTATTCAGATACTAAACACACATTTCTAGTGAGGAGAAGTGTTATATTCACAGTTACATACAACAGTGACCATACCCAAATCTTGCAGACATGAAACACAAGCATAATTTCTACGAATGAGTAAAATCAGTAGGATTACATATGTAAATCTAGTTATGTGCATGATTATATCTTAAGGAGATCAAGGCCTAATACTCCCTGAGCAAAGAATTTCAACATATTATTTGTATTTTCTCATGCCTACATAAATTTTTGTATTTCTTAGTGAAAAACTAAAGGGACCCAATACCAGGGACACACTGGAAGAGGCTGGCCAACAGAGAAAAACATCAGAAATCAGGGCTATCCAGCAATAAAAGTAAGCTAAATTTCATCAGACACCCTATCTCAAATAGTAGCAAGAGCTGGATATACAATCTACTGTATGATGCTTCCAAAAACACGTTAAAAAACTTCAGATGTAGTTGAGACAAATTTTAATTCTCCCTTTCTTTGAAGTTTGATGCGAGGACATAATTTTCCATCAAGTTTTCAATGAAACTATCTCAAATTAAAACTTTGGTAACCTTACAGACCATTGCTGCATCGTTTTAAAAATAAAATGATTATTACCTCTCGTTACCGTGTTGTGATTCTGAACAGCTGTGATAGTTGTGTGACAATATCAAAGGTGATTTGTGGGTCATCAATATTTTTCTCCCAAACTGCCATCAGTTGTTTGCACCCTTACAGACCTCTGGAGTAGTATTCTCTCCTTCAGTGCTCTACACTAAAGGTACAGGCTCACATAGTTTTCCCAATAGTTCAGTTTCAGTTATTATATCCACATGTTAAGTAAAACATGCATGTAAGCACTTGCAGAGAAGCACTCTTTTTTTATTTTCTTGAATGGAATTCCAAAAAGAAATTTAAAAAAACACTCCTGGAGGACAGTGAGTGTAAATAACAAAATTCCATGTTGAATTTAGTAGTAGTAGTAACCGTTTTTCATTCAGAAATTTCATTCAAGTAAAGCTCACAACAGTTTCCAGGAGAAGTATTGCACTGCAGGTTTGAATGCATAAGGATCAATCTCATTCACCAGTATCAACTTTTGAAAACTCATCCAGTATTGTTTTTCAGCCTTAAAAATGCTGGAAGCACAAATAAACTGCCCAGCACTAGCTCTCACAAAAGCAAATATCGTTTTCCCAACTGATTCCCACATGACCAGGACACAGACCACAACTATAAGCTAATAAGCATGTGCTCCCATTATCGATGTTAATTAGTTCACTCAGATGCAAATTTAGTAAATACCATTGTTTTCTTCATGTAATGCTATTAAAACACAGAAGTCTGTTAGAAAGCTAATAAAGCACAAACGTGTATGTTAGAAATCAATAACTACATAACTATTACTAATAACAAGTTAGTAATTAAAAATGTTATGTCCTTGAAATACAGTATACATCATCAAATATCTGATATTGATTTTACATTATCAAATATTTGTCCAGAAATGACCAAACAGATTTGAAATATTCTAAGGCTAATATACCACAAATGATTTTATTTCCCTCAGGAATCTGGTTCTCCTTTCCACATGGAAAACACTGAATACATTTAGTGGGAGAAAGCTTGTTTTAGGCTTAAGAGACAGATAGACTAAATATATCGCATTCTACTTCCAGTTATGAAACTGCCCTCATGGCAGATTCTCAAGAAAACTAGTATTTAACTGAAAGATTCTCTCTGGAAGATGTGCGTGAAGTATTATCAGAAAAAAAAACACTTTTGGCTTCTATATAATGAATATGATTGTTTTAAAATCACACGTTATTTCACATCTGTACTATAAAGCAATTACAGACTCATTAAAAAACAATGATTGATGCTTGGCAAGCAGTTCTGTATACATTGGACCTTAACTTTATCAGGGCTAGCCAGAGTGAATTATGCAATGTCTCATACAGAATCAGCATATCAAAAGAAAGAAGCCTGAGCAATATTTTCAATTATAATCACTTACATGTCATATTTTAATTATTAACAGGTTTAAAACTCATTCCTCAGCAGATGATGGCTTGAAGAATTCACTCTTCTAACTCTCTTCTTTGCAATACACAATGCATCTGCAGCTCCTCCACCTCTTTTATTTTCACCTCATTTCAACAGTCAATTTTTATATATTTTTTTTTTTGACGCTTTATTTTTTTTTGGTGAGTTAAAATTTCCCAGCTGGGACACTTCAGACTAAGTTTCACCCTGCGAAGAGGATTTTCCATTGGAAAGCCTGTTGCCTCCACCTGCCCGCCTGTGCCGAGCAGAAAGAGGAGCTGCTGGAACAACAGAAACCTTAGCAGGCTCTCCCTGTCCAGCAGCCACTCAGGGGTGAGCGACACGCTCGCTGTCTGCTCAGCCCTGTCCCCGCTGCAACAGGTGCTGCTGGCAGAACCCTCCAGAGCGCTCGTGCTGCCGATGCAGGATGCTTCCAAAGCAACCACCACCTCGAACAGAGAGACGAGGAACCTACCTGGACCCGGGGAGATGGACATCCGTGTCTTCGGGGCTCAGCCTGCCGCCTGCACGCTGTCACTCACGCATTATGCATTCCCCTCTTCTACTCCTCCCTCTGCTCCGCGCAGCGCCCGGCGCTCTCCTCCCTCTCCTGACTCCTGCTGCCTTCCCCCTGCTCTGGAGAGAAAAAGGGGGGTGGGATGGAAGGGGATGAAATTTTCTCCAAACCCCGGCAGTTGCCCCTGCTGCTCCAGTCGCTGCCTCTGCAGCAATTCCACTTGGCTGGGCTTGTGCTGTTTTATTGCTGGAGGCCGCAGAACTGGCAGGGTTTAGTGCTGGATTATGACAGATTTTGGATTCAAGTCCTCGGCTGTGCCAGGACATGCAGCTCATCTTAATTCACAGCTATTCAGTGCTCGACAGGGAGAAACAATGTCTGATTCTAGATCAAGCATTATGGACCCAGTAATTTCTCTGACTAGTATCAAATTCACATTTTATGGTCACCAGCATTCCAAACAAATCCTGAGCCACAGCAGACACAAAGGCATAAAGATGGCACTTGGGTCTTACCACTGTTGGCCCCAAAATCACCAGTTGTCCCATTTCATGGTAAACAAGAGTCAAAATTCCCACTTACCCGACCAATGTGAGCGCATTTAAGCTCCAAAACATCGAAAATGCTGAATTTTGATGATACCTCACTTAGTCCCATTCATAGTCTTCACTATATTTCCAGAACCCATGAGATTGCCATTAGATCTTGAAAACTGGCAATGCCATTGCAAACTAATGCAGCAGCAGCATGATTTCATCTAGCCAGACCCAGTCAGATCCACACACTCCCTGCGTCTGTTCTACAAACTGAAAACATTCCATCACATTTTTAGAAAGATCCATTCCAGCTTTGGGGAAATCCAACTCCCAGTAAACTCCTAGTCTACAACAGTACACAACCACGTATCAGGTACTCTGAGCTGGCTGGATCTCGTCGTTCTCTTTGGTCCCAGATCCTCAGACTATTCTACCAAAACTGTTCTCCCAAGTAACTCAAAAAAATTGTGTCCCTGGCACAACTGAGAGAGAAAGCAACCTAACAGCCAACATGGATCCAATCTGAAACTGAACAGATGCATTTTTTCAAACTGTGTATTCCTTATCGCTACTGAACACACAGAATCTATTGTAAGTACCTATTTTACACATGTAAGTATTTAGAAACAAGCCCAAGTATAAACTCTAGCCTAATTTTAGATATTACTACTCACAGCATTATTTCACAGGCAGCACATTTACAGAAAGGGTGGAGGGAAACGTTCAGCACAAAAAAAGGATCCTGCCTTGAATGAGAGCAGAGTAATTTTTACCTTTACTACACCTTACAGAGAAGTCATGCATTTCAAATGAGAACCTTTGCTTGGTTTTTAATTCATTTGGGTCATTCAGAACAAGCAAACACAGTGGTAAAAGTCACAGAGAAAGGAAAGATTCTGCTGAGGCTCATATGATCTTTGCATATAGGAGTAATAGAGCACAGAATATTAGGGCCAAAAAAATGAACAGATTTAGAAGACTCTGTGCCTTCTCACACCATTAGCTTGGTCACTACATCAATACTGAGTTGGGCTGTGGTGATCACACTTTGGGAATAACGTAAACAGGAAAAGGCAAAGAGGATGCTAGAGGCAATGAAAGGATTGAAAAATTACTTGTTAAAACACTCAAAGATCTCTATAACTATTTTGATTATAAGAGTGATGCTTCAAAGCAGAAAACGTTCCAGCTAACATCAGCCATCTAGTCTAAGGTAGTCATATAGTAGGGTGGGATGAACTACCTCTAGGAGGTGCCTAAAAAAACAAACAAACAAACAAAAAAACCCAAAAAAACTAACCCAGAAACATGCCTTTTATCTTCTCAAAAGCCATGCTGTGCACCTTAAAGGAATCCAGGCAGATGTGTATGATAATCTGTTTGGTATGTCTGATCACTCTTTGCAGTGGTCTTGCACCTGGGGTAATTTATTTATGATCAACACTTTATTATGCATTATTCCCATGCACCAGCTCCAGTTTTTCTGTACTGAAAAGGGAGCAAAAAGAAGTTCTCCAAAGGCCTATAATATTAGCTGCTGAATTTTGCATTACACAAAAACTTAGCATATCAGCATGAGAAGTAAGTAGCACGTTTTTCAATTCTGTATCATTATTTTCCTATCTCAGCTTCCCCATCTAGATCCCATATTGTTTTTCCTCTCTGGACCAACAGGTGGACAGCCTGCTTGAGCTACACGATTCTCCTTCTCTTTTACTCTGCAATGTTGTTTCAGCTTACAAAAATTACTTCATGTTGTCCTTTTGCTGTCCAGTTTCTGTGGGAAGCTTGACTCCCACCAGCAGCTATCAAACTGCTCAGTTATCAGAGAACCTGGTTTAATAGTCATCAGTTCTCAATTACAGCAGACCTGAGCACATTAAATGTTGCTAATCACTGAGCTAAGAAGTGAGAAGAGGAAGAGTGAGAATTTGGGCTCGCTAACTCACATGGCTGCTGCCATGGTGTCTTCCAAGAAAACTGCATCCACACCCAAAATGACTGTAGATTTGCTACTCTCTCCCACTCAACAGGCAGTGCTCCATGTTTTCTCTCAATCCCTGAGGATTTCCCAGCTACTTCTTTTAATTCTCACCACACCACTCCAGAGGCTTGTGCTTCCCTTTGTTACACAGGAGGACGAGACAGTGCTCTGGTGGGATTTTGCCCGTGGTGGTCCTCAGGCAGCTGGAAGGTCGTTGGTGATTGACATGGGACATTCCACAGGCACTTTTGGCAGCTCAGCATGCTGCCCTCACAAATGTCAGGGGTACACAATCAGGGCTGGTGTTGACCTACAACAGACCTGGCATTGTACAGAACTACGCCTCCAGGTCAGCCTTAACTTCTCTTCTCAATAAAAGCAGTAAATAAGGTGTACTAAATACAGCCCTCAGTCCTATGTTTGTTTGGGTTTCCTTTGTTTTTGAATTCATTAAAACTCTGCAAGTTAAAAATGGCTCTGCTGCGAGTAAACCAATATTGAAAGCAGCAGCAATAGAATCAATGGACTCCAGTTTGTTTGTTTGTTTTGAAAACTTGCCTTTTCCCTTTATTGGCATCATCTGAAAGGAAAGACCAGAGAAGAGGGAGTTAGAAGAAGAAACAAATCCCTGAGAAATCCTTAAAGGAGCAATAAGAAAAAAAATCCAAACATGGGGCTTTAGAAGGAAATATGTTCTCTTCTTGGTTACATTTTTGTTTGTATTAAGAAAGATTTTAGTCCTGTATGAAGGCCATTTGGTTTTCAATCTAGATATTGTAATCTTACTCTACTAATATTAGAAAGCAAAAATAAAACACTGCTAATTCAGTTTTCTGAATATCCATAAAAGCCAGTAAAATTGAGATTTGTTTTCACTTGTGGCATCCAAGCTTCAAAGTCCTGGATTAAGAACTTATTTGGATGTGAATAGGAAACAAAGAGATTCTGAGGATTTTTAAATTTTGATCCTGCACAGATTTCCACATTGTTCTAGGACCTGAAGCTGAGGGAGACTGAACTACTCAGAATGAGGAACATGAAGCATTTGCATAACTCTTTCACACGTCAATCCTTAATTAATACACACCAGACACAAATTAACTTTACTTCCTTCCTGTCTATTAATGAATCACTTCCAATCTGACTCAATGCTACAAAAATACATCACATCCATCAGATGCTGTTCTGGTTAGTTCTAGTGTGCAGGCAGAATACTGAGCCTGATCCTGCTCCTCTCTTTGCAGAGTGATCGACAAGATACAGGCAATTTTCTTGCAAGAAGTTGACTTGGTTTGGTTTGGTTTGGTTTGGTTTGGTTTGGTTTTGAAAAGTGGCTTTTCTTTGAATGATGGTCCATGTTTGTGGGCACTTCTGGAAGAGACCATTTTTGAGAACACTACAGGCCACCACAAGCAGTTACACTGTTCTCTGAGCAGGGGTAGTTTGATACTTGATCCCACAGAGATAATTGTTTCCTTGGCTGATGTCTGGCATGCATTCCCCATGTTCCTTCTCATTACTTCTTCCCAACATGATTCACACTGGGGAGCAGATCTAACTGGCAGTGCAGAAAGAAACAGCAGCCAGAAGTTGACTTGGGTAGCATAGTTTTCAGGAAACTAGGCTAAAAGTCGTGCTTTAAACGAGCACAGAACAGACCAAGGCTCATACCACAGAGGGGTGTTCACCTGGCTGGTCTGTGTCTCCAGGCCTCTGACCACCACCCCACAGCAGCTGATCAAGCCTGTTGCTTCAAAACCTGAAGTGAGGTTTCTGATCACTTTCCTGTTGTCATCTGATCCAGAGAGTCCCATCTAGCCACCCCATGCCAAAGACATGCACAAGCACTGTCAGCTATCACAGAAACAAAATCTTTTGGGTTGGAAGAGATCTTTATGATCACCAAGTCCAACTGTCAACCCAGCCCTGCCAGGTCCCCACTGCCCTGTGTCCCTCACACCACATCTCCACAGCTTGGAAACCCCTCCAGGGGTGGGGACTCCACCACTGCCCTGGGCAGCCTGGCACAGGCCTTTTGGGGAAGAAATTGTTCCTCAGCTCCAACCTAAAACTCCCCTGGAGCAACTTGGAGACTGTTTCCTCTTGTCCTATTGCTTGTTCCTTGGGAGAAGAGCTCAGCCCCCACCCACCTGGCCTAAACCACCTTTCAGGGAGCTGTGGAAGGTCTCCCCTGAGCCTCCTTTGCTCCAGAATCACCTGATGCCTCTTCAGTAGTTCCAGGCACTCGCATTGCCCTCTTTCCTGAACTGCTCCACATCCTTCTTGATGGGCCTGGAATGCTTTAATATTAGAATCTTGACTTTACTGCATAGCTTCCTGATAAAATAAACAAATACATGCAGGAAGGAGCACAAAGTGGACAAACAGTACTAATAATCTGAGAAGACAGAAGAATATTTGAGTATTATGCTGCTAACCCTGTGGTGTATACCAGACTAGTTGATCTGCAGAGGTATATAGATAAATTCAGGTACTGAACCTCTATTTTTTAGAGATATCCAGGATTTAAGAAATTGAAAAACAAGAATTGCCAAGCAGATTGTTACAATGGGCAAAATTTGTTCACGCTTCCTGCAATCAGGTTGACAAAGGTGAACGTTTTTATGGTACAGTTCCTCATAAAGCATGGTGGTGTTAATACTTTTATAAAGATTTCAACTTAAAAAATAGAAATATTCCTATTATCAGGAAAAAGTAAATGTTCTCTGGCATCTGCTCATGGGAGGCTGCTACATTTTAACACACATTAGAGCAGAAACACTATTCATAGAAACATAACTTTTATATTATTGAACTTAGCTACTCATTCAACAAGACTTTCAGAAAAAAAAAAAAGGAATTACTTTTAGAAAACGTTAATTTAATATGTTCCAGTGTAAAAAAAATGAACAAATTAATGAGCAAATAGCTTCTTTGTTTCAACACACTGCATCTCAGATTTGGTTGATCAAGCTCCAGCATGCAATTTTGACACAATTTCTGTCATTTTGTGTCATTATAATGACATGAAAAGAATGTCATCTCTGAAGGGATGGTCTGGTCTTACAATGTTCATTGGCTCCTTTCAAACCACACTGGATTTTACTGGCTTGTGGGTCCCATGGAGAAACAGCAAGATGAGAACTTGGCAAGAACTGTTTGCCTGCTCCTCTTGTGCAGTTATTGTTGCTAAATAAAGTTGCAGGCTTGTTTCTTCCAACCCAGTGTGTCCAGCTCTTCATTTGCAGCATGTCACTGACAATGTGGAGAGTATGCAGCAAATCAGGAGCTTTTTCACCAAACATCCATCAAAACACACAACTTAGAGCATGTCAAGCACTAGACTGTAACTTCAAAAAGAACACTCACTTAATGTGCATTTTTCTGAAGGTAAAATATACTAAACATATTTAAAATTCTCTATAATTTCTCGCATTTAGATTGCTCTTAATTTCAAACTCCTCAAAAAGTATTTCAGACCAATAAAGATAAAAGGGTTCCAGCTGCTGCATACAACTTCAGTTGCTTTTCCAATTCACATATAGGTTTGGGGTTTTTTTTTTTTTGATTCCTTTCAAACAAGGATAAAAATTACTTGGAAGCAAAACTAACTTAGGTTTTTCAACTTAAGAGTTAACTCTTTTCTGAAATTCTTTATGTAAAACATGGAAGTGTTGACTCATTAGCTTACTTTCCCCCTTGAAATCAAAGAGATACTACTTGAGTAAATGTGAAATTAAGTACCCACAAGAAATGCAATTTTGGAAATACTTTCCCAAGGAGAGGTTTTAGGTCAGAAATTCTGTAACAGTCCTGCAAGTTTATGAATTTATTGTCCTGGCTGTGGGGAATCCTGGCACACATCCTTGCTGTAAGGCTGTGTCTACAAGGTAGCACTGGAACATCTTAGAGCTGAGATATTGATCCAGGGACTGTCAACATTTAGAAGAAAACACCCCAAAACTAACAGCTGCTACTAGAGAGGGTAACAGCCACTCTTTTCAAAGTTGGTCTGCAAGGGAAAAAGGTGGAACCACTCTCAATGCATCTGCTTTCAGTTTCACTTACACTTTATCCTCAAAAAAAAATCTAAGGCCTTCAGGATTTCCTTCTCTTAATATAATGTGTGACCTGAAACATTTTTAAGCTAATGAAATAACTGCATGCCACCACTTTTGATTGTTTTTTTTTTTTTTTTTAAATGTGATGTCTATGCAGTTACATGTTTATTATCTCCCTCTTCCCTGTGACTTGTGAAATTGGAATACAGTAGCTGGAAAGACATAGAAAATCAAACCACTTAATTATGTGATACTGGTGAAATGCAATTCACATAGCCCTGAAACCACTGCACATAGAAGTTGTTATTCTTTATCTAGAGACTGCAGAATGCTGCGTTGATGCAGCAGCAACATCACTGGAAATAAAACTGTGCCTAGAAAAACTGAACACTCAACACTTTCACATAGCCTGTTAATATACAGCCTTGCAAATCAAAAGCAAGAGGTGATGCAGAAAAGAAACAAAAATGTTCCATGAGAAACTGAAATATGAAAAAGCAAGTACTGAAATGCATGTTTAGGGTAGAGAGTATAAATCCATGAAACACAGGTTGGTTAAAATCTGTGTTACAGCAGCTAACTTGATCTTTTGGAGTTGTTTCCAGTTTATGCCCACCATGTGTGGTGCTTCCCCATGGTTTGTTATTTCACTTCAATGGCAGAGGGAGGAAACCAACAAAGCTCAGTAACCATACTGCATAGCACAATGTAACCATGGAAGCATTTGTCCACTTGTCAGAGCCTCTCCAGAACGATTCAGCCATTCATTTCATTGAATCAATATTGAAGCTTTTAAGATTTATTACGTGAGGGTGGAGGAAAACTAATAAAACAAATTCCTTGTTGCTTCCCATTAAATACATCTTGTCCCAGGAGGCATATTAATACCTTGTACACACTTGGCTGGTGTCGTGTGGGCTGCTACTGTCTCTCCTCACCGAGGGATTACTCCTCATGTATTTGCATTAACATGCCTGATACTCACTGAAAGAACTTAAAGGTTTCTGACACATTCTGCTGTCCTGTATAGAAGCTGAATCAGATAGAAAGACAAAAGTTGTAAGAAAACCAGGGTGGAGGGAGTCTGTTTTAAAATTCATGAAAATGCTCCCATCAAAGAGGTTCTGTCTGCTAGATGGCTCTCTCACTTATGTTTATCTCTCTCATAATGCTTTAGAAAATTGAATAGGGTGATTTATTTTACAAGCACTTCCATATTTGTTGAAATATTCCATAGTTTCTAAAAGTGACAAGGGCAAAGCTAAGACCAGCGTGTTTTGTATGAACCCCAACCATTTCTTAAGCCCTATACTTACATTCTAGATTACAGATAGCTATAGTAAATGATAAATTTTTCTCTTTTTTTAATCAACTTTATACTAAAAATTTGAATTGAAGCATAGCAAGATGTTTACAATTAAAATACCATTACTGTTACTAACAACAAGAGCAGAAAGTGTTCATCCAGCAGTTTAATTTACACTTGTGTGCCACTATAGGTGCAAACTGAAGGCACCTTCAACAGAGATTTCAAATATTTATCAGCATGGCAGGCTGGGAACGCCACACCTGCTCACACATGAGAACTTTTCAAGACTCTGAAACACACCCTTCACCATGAGACAGCCTCCCTGCTCCTGCTCCCACTCCCTGCTGCTGTTCCCTCTCCTCCTGTAAAAGCTGTCCAGCATAACCCACTGCTCCAGCCGTGAGGAGGTTAACACAAAGGAGGGGAGTGGTGCCAGGATATTCCAGGGAACCCTCGCTCCCCTGTGGGCTTCTTCACGTGGGAAGCAGAGCAGGGGGTGGGAGAAGAGGCTGCTCAGCTGGTGGGACTGCACGGGTGCCTCAGGGCCTGTGTAAGGGCAGCTTCCCACTCCGTGCAATGGCACCAGAGGAGTGTTTGCTCAGATGTAGCTGCTGGTAGCCATGGACCACTACAGAACACACCCACAGTAAACCTGTGTGCTGATGGGCTTGTCTGTGTCAGTGAGGATGCACCACAACCACATCCCTGTGCCTCCAGTCAGGGGGAACCAGCAGTGCCAAAGGAACTGCCCCAATCCCAGTGCTTAAAACATACCACACAACATTCAGCAGTGGGGGGAAACTACCAAAATCCTTAAGCTTTTCATTTCCAAAACTGAGAGTTTGCTAGAGTGACAAAAAGCCAGTACTCTACAATCAAGGAAAAAAAACTGAATGAGCACGCATCTTAATGTAATAGTATAGTCAATATTCAATAATAAAATAAATTCAATTATAAAATAAATTAGTACACAGGTGACAGCAAAGGGAACTACAGAACAGACATTTTAAATTACACTGTATGAATTACAGAAGAGTAAAGACATAAGGGAAAACCAGTGGCTGGCAAGACAGGAGATTAATAAACACATTTTAAATGCCTGTAACAATCAATTCCAAAGACACAAAAGGAAGTGTACTCTATAAATGGGGCCTGGCAGCAAAGGTAGACAACATAATGTAAACACTGATGTGGGATTTCACTTATAAGGAGGTAAAACAAATGAATAAATGTGTGATCTTAGACAAAGAGTGCAGTTTATTTCAGTTCTGAAAGATTATAAATTTGAATTACGGTAATTGTGCTGGTATAACAGAACTGAGTAGTTGGAGAACTTATTCTTTAATCAACTTAGGACATGGTGAAGACACACTGCAATGCTAGTAAGAAGTGTAATGATGTAAAACATTAAAAACTAGCTGGTAGATCTCAAAAAGTATTCTCCAGTAAGAGATTATGAACAAAATATAAATCTTATTATAAGCAAATGAAAATAATTCCACAATGTGGTTCAACAGGGGTTACAGATGGATGTGCTGCTGCTCTTCAACACTCTCTCCCTGCAAACACAAAAATCACAGCTGGATGTGTGTGATGTCACTGTCAGCAGAAAGGGAAGGACAGTGTTACCTGGTCAGCTGGTTCCATTTAAAGAAGTTGTGCCACCACTGCTGAGCACCCTCAAAGCTAAAATACTGCTGGTACCTCACAAACCACCTGCTGCCTCACCTCCCTCTTGAAGGAGCTCTAGCAGAGAAGCAGCTCATTGCAAGTGTCCAATGTGATGCTGTGACTGGGAAAAAAAAACAGAGTTGTGTGATCTTCAGACCCATCAACAGATCAGCGACAAGGAGCTGGGTGGGGGGTCATTTACCCTTGTGTGTAGCACTGATGGGATGGATATCTGAAGCTGCATGAAGTTCTGGTGTCCCCACAGTAAAAGCAATGATGAAATACCATAGAGGATGCAAATGAATCACATTTCCCAAAAACTGAGAGCTAGAGAAAACAGTGAAAACAGTAACAAGTTCTGAATATTTAATTCACAAAAAAAACCCCAAACAAGCCAAAAAAAAGCAACTGAGTGAAAGACTTGACTATAGTGCAGAAATTCCCTCAGAGGAAAAACAGGATGAGAACAGAAAGGGTTTTTTAATTCTCTCAGTGAAAACGTATCAGAAAGTAACAGCTATTCCTGGACACAACTACAGATTCATGCAGCTAAAATTGGAAGGAATCTACGACAGTCTCCAAAAAAACCCCAACATCAGTTATCAGACTACATGAACTCTTACTCATCAATACAAGCATATGCATAGAATTCAGAGCCTTACAGCAAAATCCACCTGTGAACATTTGAAATAAATTTTCAAGCGACTATGCTGCATTTTTTGTGTACTGTCCTCACCATGGCTGGTTTCAGGGGTAGATTTTCTTATTCAGGAGATGCCTGAGCAATGGAAAACATGAATCAAAAGCCAGTATACAGCTCTTTACAGACTTTTGAAAACTAAATATCAAGCAACCAATGCACCCTCCTGGCTGTGTAGGTACACACAATATTTCTATTAGGAATACATGTTAAATGTAAATACAGTTAACCAAAAAGACACCAAATCATGTGGAGTAACCAAAGGGAAGCAGCAAACAAATGGAGTATGAAATTGGGAAATAACTGTCTCAATCTAAACTTTCATTTATTCTCATGAAAACCATAGCAATATTCATTTAAACAAATTTTGTGGCCATTTTTAACATGTTTTTGGAGTGAAACTGTTGGCACCTTGCTAACTAGAAAGGGTTTTGTGGCTAGTTTTGGGGATCAAGGCCCAGACTGATTTCTCCAGTATTTCCACTGGAGAACAGACTACTCTGCAATGCAACATCTGCAGATTTAGATATATTCACTTTCTGTATGCTTTCATAGTTCTTAAATAGCAGCTCTTACTGCACCAGGCTTAAGTCTTAAGACTGACTTAAGACTTATTAAGTCAGGCTTAATAACCTCACATTTTGTCTGGACTCCAGTGGAGCTGCAGACCCACCTGGACATTACTGTCTGCTACAATTTCAGTGCTGTTCCCAAGCACCAAGCTGAGGAGCAGAGACAGACAAAGGCTGTGTGTTTATTTCTGTGTGACTCATCTTTTAATGAGTCATAGCTTATGGTGTCATTCAAGCAATTAAAATATACATTTAGATACTTGGCACTATCAGCACGTAAATCTAGCCCTGTGGTCCCGAATCACAGCATGATTTAGAGACTTGCAAAACCAGTGGTGGCACATGACGTGTAATTTCCAGACAGAAAGAATACTTTCAAAATTAGAAATGACTAACAAGTTTTACCAGCCCTCCAACATCTCCTTTGCAGTCCCCATCAATGCCTTAAGATGTTTCCAAGACTCCCGTGTGCACACAGCTTCCCAGCCCTGCTCCAGCCACGCTGGATATAACATGACCAAGTGGAATGTGGTAGGGATCCCTGCAGTGGCTCTTGGAATGCCATGGAGTGATTAACACTGACCCTGTTGCTCGTTGAGAATGCACTATTAGGATATGCAAAGTAACTTACACGGGGATGGAGAAAGGCTGTGCTCCTATTAGCATTCATGGGAGCCGTGCAGCTACAGTCTTGTTCATCAGGTTTGGAATATACCCTTTTGTTATTGATGGGAAAATGTCACTAGTTACAAATGGTTACACGCAGGGGTGTAGCAGGGTCAGAGCAAACTCCAACACTTTCTTTCCCCCCTCTCGGGGAGAGTGCTGCTTCAGCAGTTCTTTTCTGACCTGATGGCACACCTCTTTAGATAAAAAAAACGGTGAAATTCCCCACCCAGACCTTTTCCACAGCCTCACCACCCAGAGATTAAAGAGAGCTCCCAAAAGAATATGTCATTAGTGGTGTAGGATGGGACGATCACCAGACAAGGCTGCCGGCATCACTGTATGAACTCTGCCTTCAAACCCCTCTCCAGGTCCACCCACGGCTCTGACAGGGCTCATAAAACAGCCTTTGAACAGCATGAATAGGGTCTGAGTCATCACTTTCCCAGCTACAGACAGCTACCCTTGCTTCACTTCTATTCCTGAAAGCTTCCTTTAAAAACCAAAACAAAACTGGTCGGTGCTGCAGATATTCTTTGCCAGATGTGGCACGGCACCTCTGAGCAGATGGAATTCTCATTCAGCCAGCTATAATTACTTTTCATCAAGTGGAGATCCCACGAGAAAGCTTTGCATTTCTGGGGAATTAATTCTGTTTTGTCACCCACAGTCTCCCTCTTGCTGGAAACACAACTGGTGGGAGGTTCAGTCCTCCCGCATGTGGCCAGCCCCAGGAACACACAAAATCATTCTGGAACCCCTACAAAGTATGTTCATGCATCTCTCATGTCAGTCCAAGCTTGTCTTTGTTGTGCAGCAGCCTCTACGCAGGGCTGTATCTAAGGCCTCTGGTGCAGCTATGTTAATTAGCACAAGCTGTGCACCTGACCCATGATAAAAATAGAAGGCTTATTCCTGAGCAGGCTTTGATTGGGAAGATGCTATGAAACACTCTAAAGAAAAATAAAATATCCCCAGTGAGGCTCCTAAAAGGACTAGAAATAGCCCCCTGCCTCGTAAGAAACATTGGTTTGAGGGAGTTATAATCACACTTGGCATCTACAACAATATTTTAACAAATGCAGAATAAGGTGGGCAGAAAATCAGCTTCTGCTAACCGTGCCCAGCTTCCTGCTGGCAGGAAATCCTGGTTACACCTCAGAACTGCTCCAGGCTTCTCTGCAAAGGGCAGCACTTAGACCTGCCTAACCTGGACAGCTTGTGTTTTCAGCTTCCTCCTGATGTCTGTGCCTGAAAATAGTTATAATCTTTCATGCAAACTTGCTCTTACAACACAGAACTTCTGTACCCTTGGCAGAACATCGTTCCTGAAACGTATTGCTTCCCTTTCTGATGCTGTTTAGCTAGAGAGTACCTTGACAGCCTTAAGAACAGCTCAATCCACTTTAAGCTTTAAATGTAAATCTTATCTAAATTTCAATTATATATTATTATTATTTAAATTTAAAATTTGAACTTTAAATTGAATACTTTAATCCACAGCAGAGCACAGATTTACTCTTTAAAATGACACAAAAGAACACACTTCACTTTGACAGCTTATTTTACAAAGCCTGGAAACGTGGCATCAATCTTCCTCAGCTTCTGTGGGTGTGAAGTGTGACACTCAACAGAGCTACACAATCGTTAGGCTCTTATGTTTATGTCTTCAGACTCAAGTCATATAGTTTTCAAAACTAAAATCACAGAAGAATTCTGCTTTTGTTAACACAAAGCACGTTTCTAACCTCGCTGGTTGCCCAGGGAAGTCTGTAACAACATACATCAAAGCTCAAAAACAAAAGGCAAAAAACCCTCTTATTTAAAATTACATTTTTTTTTTCTTAAGATTAAATCTAATCTGCTAAGGAAGTGGATTTGCCAACGCATTTCTATTCAGCAACAATGCAATCGTTTGTTAACAAGGTACTCAGCCTAGCCTTGGAGCTGTCAGCTTTTGTAAGAAGCAGATACTCGCTCCTGCTCTAATCAAAAACTTCCTTCTAAGGCTGTGTCAGAACAAACCCACACTCCATTAAATTGACTAGTTGGACTAGGAAGTCTTCCTATTACTGCCTATTGCCCCAGCAACTGCAGCAGCTGCCAACAGTTCTGTAATAGTGAAAATGACTCTGTTAGGGAAGTTGAATTATCTACAGGGCTTCATTTATGGTTTAACTCTTCTGAAAAAAAAAAAAAAAAACCATAAACCACACCACCGTGGGCTGGGTAGTTCTGTCTCTGCAGCGCTGGTCCTGAGGAGGGGGAAAGGCGTGAAGGGGTAGGAAGAACTGTCTGGCAGCTTCTGAGTGAGAAGCAATGAGCTGAGAGGCAGGCAGGGCTACA
>NW_008633430.1:36159-38949 GCF_000691845.1 Merops nubicus | reverse complement strand
CCGAGTTGAGCGGACCGTGACACTTCCCCAGAGCTTCCCTTCCTCTACAGCCTTTGCAAACCAGGAATAGGAACAGGAGGTGGAAAGGGACTGGACTCTGTCCTTTCTTTTCCTGCAATGCTGCTTGCATCTTACACTTGTAGACAAAGCTGTGGTGCATGTGATGGAACACCAGCACTTCCATGAGGTGAAGACCAAACATAGGGAAGGACTATCTCCTGCAGCGGTGGAGGTCACCTGCAGGAAGAGAAGTCACCTTCCATGGGTTTTCCAGGAGAAAGGGGAAGGATTCTTACAGGTAGTTTGCAGAAAGCATGTTCTGTCCTGACATGATCACCTGAGGGACAGATTCCAGCCCGCTGCAACACAGCTGCCAAAAGAAGGAGGTAAATAAACTGGAGATCAACTCACTTGAATCCCAAATGAAGTTTATCCTGAAATTTTAAGAGATTCTTTTCTCTGTTACTGTTGCACGCATCAGAGAAGTGAAAAAATCATATGGTACTCTACATCACTAACAGGAATATAGTTAGTGAACGTGTAAACCAATTTTTTAAAACTTGTTTTTCTCTGGAAACATCAGCATTATCCAATGCTGGCATCTTTTTGAGATAACCTATAAAGAAGTAAAGCATTTTTTTTTTTAAAAATAGGTTGTTGAAGCACTTAATATTGTCATAGGGCTGATTCCCAGGGAATGTTGAATCCCATTTTTCCAAAATTTAAATGTCTAGTCTCTTAAATCGGGCTTTAAAAAAACAGACATACTAGGTAAGGATTAGTACCTTGATATAAAAAAAAAGAAAACCAAAACAACACTATAAGTTAAAATTACTTCAGTCTTGTCTGTGACATGCCATGGTTAGTTAGAGCTATTGCTCAGGTAATTTTGTTAATCAATTTCAATCTAGGAAATAAGATTCTTGGTATAAAGTTGGGAAGGATCTAAAACATGTTCCAGCTTGAATTATGTTCTGATTTAAAACAGAAAGGCTATTAAACCTTAGGTTAAAGTTTGAAGCCTTTTAAAAGGTTTAAAAATAAACTATGCTATGGTCTAGTTGCTAATATTTCCCTGCAATGCCATCCCTGCTAACCTGAAAATGTGTAAGGTGAGAGAAGTACTCTTACATCACTTAACTGATATTCAAGTTGTTGACTTTCAGTGGATGCACTGAGACTCTACACCAAACAGAATTAGGTTAATAATTATACACAGATCACAAGATACAGGTATTGAACAATTTTACTACATTTATAAAACCCCTAGTGATTATGTGTATGTAACTGCAATTTTCTTCCTTCTCTCATCCTTTTCTACTTCTTTATTAATATCAAATTTCTACATAATGATTTTTAAAATCTGCTTAGAGATTTTTAAAGCAAATTAGAATACATTTATCCCCTTTCTTACTGTTACTACTGTAAAAAGTGGATAAATACTGTTCCCTGTCAAAATAAAAGAGTACCTAGAAATACGATAGGCTGCTCCAAGGGTAAGCGTATCAGTAGGAGACTTGGACACAGGTTGTTTCTGGCAGGTTTTGTGGTACTGATGTTAGCCTGCAAGTTCCAAGATTATAAATTCAGAGAACATTTATTTTCCATACTGCTTGCTTGCCTTTGTTTATCTTGTCACTGACAGAAAATTGACAATTTGAGATTAAAAAGAGCTTAAGTTTTCTTACAAAGATAAGTATAGCTGGAGATGGAGGTCCACAGGCTTCAGTGAACTGGTATGGCCTGAAATATAATGTCATTTGCTGCATTTCTACCCTGTGCACTATACACGTTCTCCAATCTCATATCCAAGTGCCTGTCAATAGTGCATTTACTGAAATAGCTGATGTTTTTCAAATTTTCAATGTCTTCATACTCTGAATCCCTCTGCAAAGGGAGAACAATACATTAAACAAAGTGTTTCGTTCAAGTAGGAATTTCTTTGCTGTGATTTTTTTTTTTTTTTTTTTTTTTTAACCTGCCTTGCAAGGTACTTTTCAGAAAAATAACCCTGGAATGGAATGCAGCGTTGTGATCAGGGCTGTGTCTCCAGCCCATAGGAAAAGTTTATTATTCACAAAAATAATTCCTGTCTTTTGGTATTTGCTACCCACTAGTTCTTCCCACTAAAAAACAAAACAAAACCTACCAACACAAACACAAGATTAAACCGGTTTCTATACAATCCCTAATAATTATCAACTTGTAGTCATATAAGGTTAAATACTAGTTGCATAAAATCAGTAGGAGAATACTTAATGGAG
The DNA here is from genome assembly GCF_000691845.1 of Merops nubicus. Lineage (NCBI taxonomy): Eukaryota > Metazoa > Chordata > Aves > Coraciiformes > Meropidae > Merops > Merops nubicus. The sequence goes on along the minus strand of NW_008633430.1, from coordinate 36,685 downwards.
GAATGGTAAGAAAGTAACATTTTGTAATATAAATGAAAATTATTCTCAAAGAGCTGTCATTTTTGAATGTTTGACTATTGCTGGTTTGCATAATATCTAGACCCTGTTATATTCTGAGGTAATTGTCAAAAGTATAAAAATTAACAACTAAAATTGATGTTAACAGCAAACAATACAGTATGTGTTTTGAAAAGGTTCCTTTCTTAATTGTAAATACCAAAATCTCATGTGACAAATTTTCTTCCTTCAGGTAAGAGGGGAAAGTAGAGTCTATAATAAGTCATTTAGTTGCTACATTTGGAAGTTTTTCCTTGTTTAAGATAATGAACTTATTCATTATACATAACCAGCCAATCATTTTTTCTTTTAAAAATTACTCCAAATTGAATACTGAAATGCTTGATATCAAACAATTGAAACATGGATGGATTCAGCAAAGTAATTAAGCATAGTCTTAAAACATTGCAGTTTTGAAAGTGCTGAACACTCAGCAAATACTAAATTTGTGGCTGAATGAAATCAATGT
>NW_008633430.1:0-36128 GCF_000691845.1 Merops nubicus | reverse complement strand
TCCTGCTGTCTTTACTACATGCATCTATTTATTTCTATTTTTATTTCACAATATTTGGTGTCTGCCATTTTTGATCAAGTGATTGATAAGATGGTTTCTTAGTCAGATAACTGTTACAGAATTATCCTTGAGAATGTACATTTATTTAATGTGAATCTTCACAATCAGCTGCAGATTCCACAAATGCTGCATATGTAATTTTGTAATCTGCTTTTTGAGCAAGTTCTTAATTCCAGTGAGAAAAAAAGAACAATACATATCAAATATAATTAATAACTTGTACCTCAAGGTATGTAATTGTATATATTTTATCTAACTTTTTTCACTGTGGCCCTAGCTTCAGTAGACCATGTTAATGGTTCACCTTGAAGTATATGAGTGCTCCAGTTGAAGATATGTGCTTTAGATTAAACACACACATTAGTATTAGCTGCATTTTTTAATACAGCTTCACAATGTCAAGAACTGTTCCTGAAATTTCTTTCTAATCAACTTAATATGCAGAAGCCCATTCACTGTAGTGTTACTGAGAGCCATGAAAAGTAAACTCTCCATACACTTGAATTTACTTTGTTCCCTAGAAATATGTTAGCCCTTAAAGTTTATCACTCTCATGTGTTTACCTCTATTATACTGCACAAATGGCTTCTGTGTCCTTTATTCAAATGCCAAGTTTTACAAATGTTCATTACTTTCAGACATCAGAGAAAAAATAAACCTACAATGCACAATAGTACGTTATGGTGTAAGATATAATGCCACTATAACCTGGGAAAAGCACACTGTTGATCTCTTTGGATATGAATTAGACTTCCTGACTTAAAATACCTCTGCATGATGCTGCCTGTTCATGAAGTGGAAAAAGAACATGAAGAAGGATGATGCTGAAAAAGGAAATCTCACTTTTTTTATCTCAGTAACTTCAGTGGGATTCCTCTTTCAGGCAACGCCAATGCCTGGGTCAACAGCCAGCAAGTTCAGCAGTACAAGTTCTGTTCTAATGCTGCAATTAATCTAACAATATGAAGAAAATCCCATCAGCTCTCTGTTGCTTATTTCTAAATGAAGACTTTGACTTTTTTTTTTTTTTTTTTTTTTTGTAATGGTTTGATAAATACAAACGCTGTAAAAGCCAACTGGTGTTAGTTGTGTGTAGGTCCTCAAAAAGTCTATGTTCAAAGGAACAAACATGAGAAAATATAGGAATTATGGACTTCTGTTTTACATGCCTAATTTCTGACAATAGTGTGCATCTCATCCATCATACTAAGCTAGGACTGCATTCGATTAACTTAATATAGTGTTAATGCAATATGGAAGAGGTAACTCTCATTCATCTTACTGTATTATAGCAGTAATAGAGGAGTATTGTATTAGACTGATGTAATAAAGTTCTTAATAGAAGGCAATAAAGCTATTATCAGAAAGCTGTCATTACTACCTGGGATTTTTAAAGGCCATTTCTGTTGTGCTTGTAAATCTTTCAGCCGCCCAGATGCAATAGGAAAGATCCTCTGAGACTGAAGAAGTGTTTGAGTAGATGACATTATGAATGTGCTATTTTTGGCTTTGCAATGGTGGAACACATCTTGTAGCACCTAATAAATCTAGGTTGGGAGTTAAAAAGCATATATATATTTTATTTTTTTTTGTTGTTGAACACCAGGCTCTAATACAGTGGAGACATATAAAAGGTCATGACAAGTGCTAAATATTTATTCCTTTGTCTACAGCATCAAGACCAATTCCTTTTGTACTTTACTAGGAACAAAAGATTGTTTCCCCCTTCCCTTTTTAATTATTATTTAATAGATAAGACATGCTAGATTAATTGAAAATCTTTACAGGATCTGTGACTTCATTCCAAAAAGAAGCAACCTGTTAGAGTCTGCACTAGACTTAATGTGTTTAGTGTCTTGGAGTGTTTGCTAAATAAATTTGGATTAAACAAATGAAGCTTATATTCAGGGGACTAAAACCAGCTGATTGCTTTCATTACCAAAATACTCTGTAAGGGTGAAATTTCAAATAATTCTTCATTTGTCTTCAGATACACACAGAACATCCTCATTCTCTTGGTTGTTTTTGTGTTTTTTATTTTCCCCTTATGCCAGTTGACAGATTTAGAGTGCAACATAAGCTTATGCAGATAAGATATTTTTTGTGAAATCATATTGGTTTTGTTCAGAAACCTAGATTTCTGGCATTACTGTATTAGCCTTCTCTAATTTAATCTCTTGTGACAGCATCTAATAGTGTTAATTTTATCAAGAGTATGCATATGGAATTCACATGTTAAGAACACGCAGAACAATATTCAGCTCTGGTTTTCAGTTTTAGCTAATGCAACAACATTTACTTCAAAAACACATCACCTTTGGTGTTCCAGATAAAGCAACTGCCTTTGCATGGTGTTGACTCAGGACTGGTTGAATGCCAATTAAAAAAAGGAATCTTTTTATACAGTGCTGGCCAATCCCTAGCACCACCTCGCAGCCGAGGTTTTCTTTCTCACAGTGATGGTACCACAATATTATACTTCAATTCCTTGCTAGGTTCATGGGTCTAGATGTCACTGTTGTGTTAAACAATCTTATTTCAATTTCAGTTTGCTGAGAAGCTTCATACAAAGGAAAAGGGCTGCTACCTGCATTCTATTCCCACTAACTTGGATTATTGCAACTCTGTTTAGGCTTGTAAAGCCCTGGAAGGGGCTGCCCAGGTAAGTGGTGTAGTTTGGAGCTCTGGAGGTCTTTAAAAAATAAGTTGGTGTGGTGCTGAGGGATATGGTTTAGTGGTAGACTTGGCAGTGTTAGGTTTATTATTGTACTTAATCTTAAATGTCTTTTCCAACCTAAAGGACCCCATAATTTTATCATTCTATGATTCTTTGTGTAAAGCTAAGTGGCCAGGCTCCCTGCAGTATAACGTGCTACTGTCTATGTCCTCCACAGCCCAGCCTTTTTACTTGCTCCACCTGAATTTCTGTTCTATTTTAAGTCTCTGGTTCAAATTTTCCAAGTAAATAATAATTAGATGAAACCATGTCAATTGTTACAGGGACAGAAATATGCCAGCAACCTCCACCTCCAAATTTCAGAGTAAACTGATGTGGAAGATAATAAACTGATGTGGAAAAACTGATAAAGATGTAGAAGTCTTCCTTGGGCTAATCCACCCCCAAGAAAGCTCCAAATATGAACACACAAAAATAGTAAAAAAATAACTTTAGCAAATCCAGAGATTAGACAAATAAATAAAATTGCATTTTGCTTCTTTAAGAAACTTTCTAACAGTACATAATGCTCATATTCCATTTATTCTCAATCTTTTTCCCCACAGAAATATAACAAAATATATCCCCACTGAATCATATTTCTGGGCAGAAAAAAAACCAAACTAATTCTACAGTTTCCATAAATCTGTCTAAAGGCTAAACTTGTGATATTGAACTGATAAGTACTGTAGAGAAAAAATGTATTTGCATTATGACAGAGGATATTTTCTGAAAGTATTTATCATAAAAATAGAGAATTGGATAAATATGCAACACAACAATATTCAGCAGAATCCTTTGTCTGTTCTCTTCACTGGTTGCTAAAGCTCACCTACATGGAATACCAAATATGTGCTCGTGCTTTCTTATTATCTGAGATATGTTTATGAAAGCAGTTTTGCATATCGAGTCAGAAATGACCTAGCTGTGTGAAGCAGAGACCAAATTCAACAAATGCAGTAGTGCATCCTCCTTTCTGCCCTCCAAGAGTAACAACATCAGTTTCCTCTCTTTCTTTTCTATGGGAAAAAAAAAAAAAAAAATTCCTTTCATTAGCTGTTGAATTAAACTATTTATAAGCATATAAAGATATCTCACAGAATTTAATCTAAGATCCTGATCTGAAGGTCTTCAAGGTCAGCAGCATTGTGCATACATTTCCTTGTGTGTGTACTCTTCTGCTGACCACTTACCCAGTATAAAATGATATCATTAACAGTCAGACCAGCAGCCAAACTCCACCCTCTGTTCTTAAAACACACACCAGAGATCCAAAGTGCCAGACAATTAGAAGAGTAACAAGTCAATGCACTCACCCACCACAGGGGATATAAGGAAGGGAGCAAACCAGGCAAGGAGCCAAGCCATGGGCAAAGGTAGCAGCCAGGTCACAAGCCTATGTAGTAGGGACTCAGAGAGAGCTTCATGTTCCAACCTTGTCATTCTAGGAATTCCACTTGCCATGAAGAGCCAGAAAGCCCACACAACACATACACCATAAAAACAAACCTCCCAACTCCACTGCAGAGTCAGCTCTTATAGAGGTGGCTTCTTGCCCCACCTCCAAGCTAATGTGGAAGGTGGGGGCACTTGGTGGTGATCTCCTCATCAGTTCCCCCCCAAGGATGGCAGGAGCCTAGGGGAAACCCAATCAGGAGGGTCTTTCTTGCCTGGCTGTGGACATCATCCATATGCCAACCTTTACTCAGGGCTGGGTGTTTAAACCCTAGTTTAAACAGTGCACTCACACATACTTTTTGTATTTTGAAAAGTATCACACTAAAATCTTTCAGAGTGAGGCCAACAAAAAAACCCTTAACATTCTTGGCCTTGATTCAGGAATGCATTATGTTCATATCTACTCATGGAGGCGACACAAGCGTGCACTTAAGGCTAAGGAAGTACCTCAGCCCTTCCTAAACAGGTTTGGGATCTGAGTCAAGATTAAGTGTTATCTGAAATCAGAGCTGAATATATCAATCTGCAGTATCCAGGCCAGCCTGAAACATATGGACTGCACATAAAAAAAGTGAGAAAGTAAATGTAAAAGCAAAAGATTACAATACACTTTGACAGAGATGGATTTCCAAGTATACATTGCTTTTTATTTACCACACTTGACAGTAAATTGACAACGGAGAATCTACTGCCGAATCACTGCTTCCTTGAAGTTGGCTAGTTGAGCCATAAGAAAATGAAAATAAATAAGTAATCAAATAAATAATAAATTGAAGGCCTATAGGCTTTGATTTACTTCTTCTGAAGATTGCACCATTCACCACTGGAAACTACTAAGAGTAAGGAAATGTCTTAGGATTTTTTGTTTGTTTGTTTTTTCTAATAGCCAGAAATAACCTGTAACTTCATAGATAAATTATCTCAAAACAAATATATTTTCCCTTACAGTTAATCTTTAAAGTAATTAAAATATTGGTTTCTCACTTGTATAAACATTAGGTGGTTGATAAGAAACCAGTTCAATAGAGCAAAGATAAATAGTTTGATCCAAAAGTGACTTTTGCTGTACTGAAAATCAAGGGGTTCTCTAAGCAATTCTTCTACGTTCTTCAGAATCATGACAAACTACTCATAGCATCTTAGCTTTTTCTATTCTTGTGCATATGTTCTATGTATTTTCATAGTAAAATAGCATAAACATACCATAATGAAACGTTTTTTGTAAAAGCATAGGCTTTACTGAAAACCAACCTCTTTGTAAAACAAGGCTGTATTGAGTTGAATTTCTGATTCATTTAACACAACTTGTAATTTCTTCATGTGCATGCATTGTGTCTAGTGATAAAATAATGGTAGCTAGGGTGCTATTTTTCTTTTCTTGCATCTTAATTGCTCTGTTCTAAACAGTATCCCCTTTTCTACACAGCATTCTGTAACAGTTGCAGAGGTACATTTGCAATTATTATCCTCTCGTATTTCATTCTATCTGATGTTACTGGATCTCAAGCCAAATTCTGTGCTGTTTGGCAGAATAGGCATTAATATGTTTTGTATCAGTCCTAGAATCATCCTATTTTAGGTATTATTGGCTCACAGACTTATCATTCTTTTCAGGGATACTTCATAACTTCGGTTATATATTGGTATTTTTCTGAATCTGAGTAGCAGAGTATATACAGAAGAGGAAATTTGTAAACACTGCTGCCTGCCTCAGACTCAGAATATTATAAATTTAAACCACTTTGTTTCATAATATGAAAAAACAAAGCATTGTTACTTCTTTAAAAAAAAAGTCTTGCACACAAAAATCACTAAAATCCACTCTTACATTATAAAAACATGAACCAAACCAAATAATTAAATTATTCATCTTGGTATTAGATGCAAATCTCCCTTCTCCAGGCTAGTTTCTCAAACGTTTGAGCTTCTTAGATCTCTTTATATGATTTTTTTCAGAGTCTATCAGCCCTTTTCTTCAGTTGTTTTTTTATTTTTCACCTTCACAATTTGTTTCCTACCTTGAACAATATTGTTCTTAGAGACCTTGATTCAGGAATCTGTCCCAGCTCAGGATCTGATCAAAAAGCACATTGAAGCTGGCTGTAACAATGTTTGGGCTGACTCTGGGTAGGTAATACAAATCAGGAGTAAAGATTAACACAGATGAACATTTCTGCCCTATCTCCTTTATATAGGGCATCAGGGTGGGGGATGCCAGCAGCTCTAAGTAACTAAAATTGTTCTTAAATTAGACTTGGACTGACAAAAATGCTTTGTCTAAAAAAAAAAAAGAGACTTATTTATTTATTTACTCAGTTCTTGAAAGTCAAAGATTTGTCTCTCATTTTAGAAACAGAATAAGATGACCTTTTCACCAGCACTGGATTTGCATTTTTGAGTTGAAACATATTTTTAAAAAATAGAATAAAGAAGGTAAAAGTAGCTTAGAAAATCAAAAAAATGTCTTTCTCAAAATAAATTTGTTTGGGTGATTTCCAGCTAAAAATTACTGATTTTACAGCTTCAGCCCACAATACATTTGTGGCCCATGGGACAGGGACTAATATAAGACAAGCTTATATATTCTACAAGTCTACTTTTGCATTCTTCCTTGCTTGCTTTCACTGGCTATATCTGCTGCTTTCACTGCTCCCCTGCTGTCCTGCCTGAGCATTTTCTTTGAAAATCTTACCAGTAATAATATATAATTTTTATGTGTTATAAATTATTCATGCTTGTCCTACTCTACTTTCTTAAACTGTTTATCAACAAAAGTCTGGATTTCCTTCTATTACTTAAGGTCTACATAACTAAGAAAGACTATCAAGTGAAATATTATGAATACATTTATCTATGTATAATAGTATTCACGCATGTTGGAAAATTATTTTATTCATATAAACTCCCTAACTCCTATCCTGTGTGCAGTGATGCATGGTGTTTCTACTCAGTTCTACACAACTCAAATTGACCTTAAGCCTCAGCAGAAGATTTTCTTCTCCACTTTTTTTTTTTTAATAAGAGTATCTTAAAACTCTTCCCATAGCATTCTTGAACAAAACAGATTAAAGTAGGTTGATTTTTTATGCTCTGTTTCAATATTTTACCCGTGAAATCAATGAACTGGACTTCCAGTTTTTGTCTGAGATCATGCAGGCTGTTCTAGCAGTGGGGATCTGTTCTGTGCATCCTTTTGTGTCTATTTGGAGATTTTTGTCTGTCAGCTCTATGCTGCCAACTGTGACCTCGCATAAAAGACATTCTCCAATCATTACATACATTTATCCTTCGCATCAGTGAGGTAAAAGCTGTACAACAGCAAACAGAATCTGTGGTGAAGGAGGAAGGGGTAATACTCAGTTACAACGTTTGTCTTCCCAAGTATCTGTTACATGTGGTGAAGCCTGGCTTTCCTGGAGATGTGCCTGATGATGCAGTGAATGAATTCTTTATTTTGCTTTTCTTGTGCACACAGTTTATCCTTTACCTATTAAACTGTCTCTCTCTGAACCCACAAGTTTTTTCACTTTTACCCTTCTGATTCTCTCCCCCACCTCCCTACAGTGGGAGCGAGTGAGTGGCTGTGTGGGGCTGGGCTGCTCACCAAGGTTAACCAGCAACAAAGTGGTACCCACACACTAGCTCTCTTTTCAACAATTAGTGTTGATACTGAAAAAATAATGATCCCCACATAGCTACTTCTTGGTTTTCCAGACAGTTTTAACGTGATGCCATTATTCCAGGGTTCTTCACTGACTCTCCAGTCCCTGCTTGTCACTGAAGAGAAAAGCAGCAAACACTACAGGGCAGTAGGTTTCATTCAGCCAGATTCACTTAATGAAGTAGAAAGACCCATCAAAGTTTGCAGAAGGGAGACCCAAAAGACAGTTACCAGTTTCTTCTTTTGTTGTTTGCCTTTTTTTAGGATATTGGACTCCACGTGCATGTTGTTCTTGACCAGTACATGGGAACCCATGGGAACGAGGTTCTATCAAGCGACACTGTTGAAACAAAAAGACGTGTAAATGTCTGAAATATGTTCAAAGCGGCAAGCACTGATAGTAACCTATCACAAAGAAATAACCATTGCATGTAGAAGGGATTAATAACAGTTATCTCTCCCACATACATATCTATGTGTCCATCTTCTCTCTTTCTCTCTCTATCCACTGATCCATTCATCCAAGACATATTTTTTATGTACAATCGTGTGCCTGGAATTTTGATTTTCCTTTCCATCAGTAGACACAGGTCAACAAAAATTGGTTATCAATTAACTGTGTATTTAATTTTTCGAAGAAGTCTTGACCAAATAAACCGTAATGTTTTCTTTCTTCTTTGTAAGATTTTACTTTGTTGTTGTTGTTAAGGATTTATCTTGTTGCTTATTCAGACTTTATGCTCTCTTTGGGGATACATAGCCTTTTCAGCTGCATGATATACTTCACAGTTCAGAGCCCATGTAACAAGTAATGGCTTCTAAGCCAACACAAAGTTTTTCTTATTAAATATTTTTTTTCCTAGTATTTATGTCTGGGAATAAATATCCAAGATAATATAAGCATTTTACTAATATACTAGTAAAATATTAAGGATTTCTTATGGCTTTGAACGTTCCTGTAATATCATGTCATACTTTAGAAAAAACAAAACCAAAAACAACAACAAAAAAAAACAACCAAACAAACAACTCCCATGAACTTTAGTGTGCTGCAGTCTTTACAGATAGACCACAAGAAATGGATTCTTTAAAGTGTCTGATAAATATTTATGTACAATCAAATTATAGCCATTTCTGTAACAGCCAGGGCCCAAGCTGAAATTCTGGATTGGATGTTTCCCACTAACCTCTGGGGGAAAAAAAATAAAAAAAAAAAAAATAAAATCACCTACAAGTTATTTCTTTCAGTTCCATTTTATGCAAAAGTCACAAAGTCCTGGGTTATGCTGCTCTCTAGATCATTCAGAGACAAGGAGCTAAGTGGTCTCCAGATCTCTTTTAAGTTAAAGGTAATGGAAGTTAAGTATGGTATGGTGCAATATATTGCCATTTCTGCTAGCAGAGCACAGCATTGCAGTTGCTATTCCATACTTCAAGTAATTTGAAGTGCTGCTGATACTAATATAAGTAATATTGGTACCAAACTTGGCAGTATAGCTTAATTATATTTTACAAAGCATGTAACACATGCTCTGTGAAACTGCTGTGTGAAAAACATATTCCCCCAAACTAGACATATGAGGTTTTAAATAAGCCTTGATTGAAAAAATCATAATCCTAAACTGGTCTGAAAGTACACAGAAGCAAAATTGTTACAGAACACTCTCCATCCAAGCCAGTGTCATGATAAAAGTTTAAAGACAATATTAATAGCTTTATTTTAATTAACATCCTGCTTGTAAGACCTTAGACTCTTTGTTTCATGTTGTTTGTATTTAGTTAAGTGATCAAGTGAGTGACTTTTAATTTGGTGCAGCTGCAGTAGAGCACACAGCCAAGACCCCTGAACAGTTAATGGTACCTTTTATCCTTTATCGTTTTCTTTTATGAGCTAAGGGATTGTTCATTCAAATTCCTCTAATCCTCATAATATCTTGGCCATTATTACAAATCCTAGCTTTTCAGAGAGCATCTAATTTCTTATGAATCTCATGGGTGCTGAAGGAGTCTTGTTAAATGAAAATGGTGGCATCACTTTTAGCCTATGATTTCATTTGTAATTCAGTACTTTAAGTACCAAAATATAGAGACAATTAGCTGCAGATTCACTCTGCATATGCTAGTTACAAGCTTTTTTTTTTTTTTTGCAGATATCTGCCATATATTAATGCCTATAACATGACTCAAGAGGCAGTGTAATATTGGTTATTTAAAAACCCTTTCTTCCTGGCAAAGATACTCATGAAATAACAAATTATATAACAGAACATCTAGTGTTATAAGCAACTTTGTTATTTCCATGTATTCACAATACAGAATGTTCAGTAATATTTTTTAATGATTTTAATTTAGCAATACCATTCCATACATTTTTCCCACTAATCCCATTAACTTATCTCCCAACATTACCACAAAAGAAAATTACACAAGATCTATTGCAAACACAACTCTTCATGACCACAGAGCCATCCATAGGAGTTCTCCTTAATACTGAGATGAAGCTCACCCTTGTGTATTTGTTTTGTGTCAAATAAAGCTGATGGAGATGCTGTGAAATTATTTTTTTTTGTTGTTTGGCTTTAATAGTAGCTGTATTTTTTGCGTGTGTGGGTAGAGACTAATTTTCTGAAGACTCCTAAAGAGAGAATTATGGCTAGTGCATTAGTATAGGCCACAAGACACCCATATTTAATTTTCTGCCTTGAAATGGTCCCTCTGTACCTGCATTGTCTCTCCTTCATGTTAATGACTACAAGACTTTCAGATTTTGTCTACCCAGTCTTGAGAATTGAATTTCATGCCATGGCTTGTGTAAAAACCTTTCCCATCCAAAACTGCACTTCTAAACTTGAAGGCATCCAGTTAGACTGCTAGGTAAAAGTGAAGGACTGAAGTATTTCAAACACCCTGAGGTTATACTCAGATGAAACAGGCAGCCTTGTGGTCCCACACTCAGAGCCCTGTAATTGAATTATTACAGACTTTCCTTCTGTAGAAGAGACAGACGTGGCTCCACCGTCTATAATGGTGCCACCACAGTGAGTCAGTGCTCAGGCACGATTGTTTGATGAAAAGGTAAAGGGGAAATGGGAGGTGGAGGTGCAGGAGGCGTAAGTACCAGTGACTGAGCCCTCATCCCCATGATGATGAAACCAACTGATCTGGAAGAAAACAGAAAGAACCTAGGTGTTGGGAACAAGATGCTTCTACTCAGGTGATTCATTTTCCTACTTACCTGTAAATCCTTCCTGCTCATTCTAAAAATTTTTTACAATCTCACAGGTCATTACCAGTGGTCAGGCTGAAATCTCAAAATGCATCACTGGACAGGGATCCAAATGGACAGCAGGCCAACATGAGAGTGTCACAGGCTGTCCATGGCATATATGTGACAGACATGGAGAACTGCAGGCAATGGCAAGGGACAGGGCAAATTATATGTAAAAGAGCATCACAGCATTATGTCACTACTCATTGCAGGGGATTTGGACGAGAAGACCTTTAGAGGTCCCTTCCAAGCCAAAGTATTCTACGATTCTATGACTATACAGGATTGGGACAAAGATTCCTATACTCCTGCAATGAGGAAGGAATGCTCCCTTCAGAGACAACTGCTCTGAGCTGCTTTCTGTTTTCAGCCAAGAGGACTAATCTATAAAAAATGTCATTGAGATGAGGAAAGAACCAGTGCAGCAGCAGAAATATGGCCTCAGCAACAGGAAAAAGATAAGGTAAGGTAAGGTAAGGTAAGGTAAGGTAAGGTAAGGTAAGGTAAGGTAAGGTAAGGTAAGGTAAGGTAAGGTAAGGTATCTTCACATATTATTGAATAGTGTCATTGTGGTAAAAGACATTTTTTTTTTCTAGTTTATACATGAAAATAAAGGGGCAGTGTTTCCATTTGAAGTATGATAACTTTTTTTTGGTTTAGGGTTGTAAGCAAAAGCAATATATTTACTATATGATAAGAGCAAAAAGAAAGTTACTTTTTACCATTTCTCTAGGTTCAGTGACTTAATTGTATGTCTCCTTTTTACAAGACATCTGTTATTGAAATTATTTCAACTTCATGAGACAAGTCAATGTTTTATTCAGTTGAAGAACTGGAGAATGTCTTTTGTACTTCTGGCAAAAAAGGACAGAGCATAACCTGCTTTATGAGAAAAGTGGAGAAAGTTGCCTTGTAGAGAAAAAATAAAACCAAATCAACCAACCAACTAAACAAACCCCCTAAAAAAATAAATTGACAAGTAAAAAACAGAAAGAGAAGAGAGTAGCTTAAGCTTAAAGACAATGTTGATGTGAGAAGAAATGAGCAAAAGCTGGACATAATTTAAGCTGGACTTCAGACCAAAATTTGCAGCCACTTGAATATTGAGATTTCTGGAACAGATTGTTTCAGGAGAAACAGTGGAAAATATACAGTATAAAAATTTACTATTGTTTTGAATAAATTATAGGACCACTTACCTTGTCATAGAATGGAAGTCGAAGAATCAATGTGTCTGTTTATAGTACTATAGGAAACAACCTTGAGAAATGCAATTAGATAATGCACTGAGCATATAGGATGGGATGGCATTTTAAGAATGGAAATTTTGGGGGGGCAATACTAATTCTTGGCTTACTCTGTTTTTCTTTGTTGTCCAGGAAGTTCTAAAATTTAAGTTTTATTTAGCTTCTGGATTGCATTTTACTCTATTAATCTTAATAAAAAATAAATTAAAAAAATTAAAATTTATGTCAACCTCTGTTTTCCTCCACTGAAAAAATTTTGGAAAATAAAGGTGGTATGAGGATTTTCTCCATGAATTATCTCGAAAGCAAGCTACTCTTGAGGCCTGTCCATATATAAAATTGTTAAGACAGACACAGGAGAATACACCATGTTTTTGAACCACCTTTCCTAGATAATGAATTATGTAGCTTACCAACAGAATAAGAACACAAAGCAAAAAAAAAAGAAAATTTATTTTAATATCCTTACAGCATTTCAGTAAATAAACTCTCCAAAGAATTCAACCTCAGTCCATACAAAGCTACACACTTTTCAGTATGACTCAATCTTCACTGAACACACATATCCAGAACTTAATACAATAATGCCCATGAGAATTTCTTTATTACAATTATTTTATCTGCTAAGTCTTCTAAAATGATATCTAAAGTCCACAGTGTATAGTAAACACCCCATGAAAGGCAAGTTTCTCTTCCTTTCTCGTTTACACTTGAGACTCATTTACTTTTGCTCTCTCTGTAAATGAAAATAATTGAGAAAAGTGATTTTAGACTGCAATAACATAACTTTACACTGCAACCTGACCTTACACAGTAAATTATATTCTAATTCATAATACAACGTGATCCATTTCTTTGTACATAATAATCTGGTCCTCTGTTGTAGTTCTATTGCCTGTCAAAGTCATTACTCATATCTTTACTCAACAAGCTTCTACTACTTCTATTCACCATACATGAAAACTCTATCCTTGATAATTTAATCAAAAATATTCCTCCAATCCTATTGTTCCTTCAGTAGAGTTTTATCTTCCCTAGAGCCACTTTTTCACTTGCTACATAAGACTTTATGTGTAGCTTTCCATGACCTTATTTTTTAATATCTCCCCTGTGCAATATTATGTCAAATATTATATTGAAACAGAAATATCTCCTGCATTTTTCTTCCATAAAATAATTTATGTTATGAAAGAAATTAATGAGATTGCAGGATCCATTTTTGCCTATGTTCCTGCAACTGTCCATTTGATTGGATGTCTTCTTGACCACTGCTTCTTCAAAATTCATCCTAAAGCTTTGCACATATTATCTACCCAGGTTTTTATACAATTAGAAAACAGAAAAGATGGGATCTACAGCTTAGAAAATGTGTGATTGCTGCCTCTTCTGATTTAATAGACTTATTAAAAATCCTTGCCATTAGACTTGCAATTTCCTTTGACAGCTGTCTCCCTATTTAGAAATAGAGATTATCCTTCCTTTCTCCACCTCTGCTGTCCTCACCTCCTGACCTGAACACACTAATGCTCTTGAGTTTTCCTTTTAATTTAAGTGTAATGATTCCATTTCTGCCTGCAGACTATACTAAATTATGTCACCCTAGTTTTCAATTTTGCAGGCACACTTTTGTGCCTACAGGTAAATCCAAATAGACAGTTGCACAGATTGTAACATGAAGATACATATTTGTGTAAGTTGTAGGCTTAATTGACTGCCAGCACAAAATATCACCTAAAATAATTCTTATAAAAGTATGGATCTTAATGACATCTGTGCAAGAGTAAAGAAATAAATCTACTATTTTATAAATTTATAATTTTTCCTACATATCTAATGTTTTATTGACTTCTAACACGTCAATCATTTCTTTTTTTCTGTTGCAATAACAGGCAGGTGGGGAGTCATACAGGTGAATTAGACAGTTACAAGCAGAAACCTCCACAGGCTCATCTGTGAGAATGATCAGTTGTTCTCTGCTATCATTTCAAGTGGAAAGGTTCATGTAAAATAACCCTACATAAAGCTGGCGCACTCACATTGCTCTAAAGTCTTTTTATTAGCACTCTGGGATTTGTTTCCCATTACCGTAATAGAGACTTCCCACCTGTCTAGAAAGGATCTTCTAGAGACTAAAAAATAACATTAATTTTTCTTAAGCACTCCAGTACTAAGAAAATAATTCTTTACAAGAGTGGAAAGTATAGAAAAGAAGGTTTAGCTTTTGCAGAGGATAAAAAAAAAATCCATTTTCTGATGTTGATGTTTGTGAACTACCTGCCAAAAACCAAATAACAAGTCAATAAGGAGAAGCCTTCACCAGAACAGAAATTATGCCAAGTTTTTCCATCCTCTGAAATCCCCACATTTCTACCAATGTGTACAAAGGCAATCTCTGCCTTCTTTAAGGATATGTTACTTGGTGGCGGTTAATTGTATGAGGATTTCCTTCACGGTTCCTTTATACCTGGTTTTATGTGTCTCTGGTTCATGGAAAAAAACAAAACCAAAACACCAAACCCCAAAGGGCAGAAAATATTTACAGGTTTAAAAATTAGTCCACAGAGAATAAACTGAGAGTAAAAAGATACTGGTGTGCTCACAACAGGGTGATAATTTGCTTCATGAACACTTACCTCATGTTTGAAGTCCTCTATACCCATGACTACCAAAGATTTTGGCAGAATGCTTTTTCAAAATGCTTAATAACTGAGTAAAAGTCAGACTTAGTCTTGTTACGTGCTTGCAAACAGTTAGTGTGTTATACAAACACCACATCTGAAGTCTGAAGTTAATCTTTATATAGCCTGTACCTGAGAATTTCCTTCGAGAGACTACTTTCAGTCACTCCACTAAGGTCCTGATATGTAAAGTACTGATATGTATTTTCAAAGCCAGGTGACAAAAAAAAAAAAAAAAATCTACTAGGCATGCTTAACTTCCAAGATGGACTTTGAATACTCATCACAATTATGCCAGCTTTCTTCCAAGCACATTCTCTTAGCCCATTCTCATATCTAGTTCCAGTTGTACCTTGGCTGAACACCCGTTCATGGTAGCTTCAAGAGGCATGTACTTGGTTATACAGCACTATTGCCATTGTTTTTATGCTAGAATAAACAAAAATGTCAGATTTTTGTGATTAAGAGTTTGGTATTTTTAAATGATGTTTCATTTAATAAACATTCATGTGAAACAGCGTTACATAGGCTGGAGATCTTGTTAGCCTATGAGGCAGAGCAAAATCAGCCTGTCACTTCACAGGTGTGGAGTGATCCAGTTTTTTTAGTGACTTTCACATTTTCTTCTAAATAACAAAATAAAGTTCCTGACAAATGGATTTGCTTTCTGAAATCCTTGACATATAAACCAAAGTTTCACAGTTGGGCACAGAGTACCTAATTTGAGACAACTGCAGCCTGTGTAGCAAAATTACCAAGAAGTTTGAGGGTACAACTGAAGTCAGTAGAGGAATTGCCATGAAGATCTAAAGTGCAAATATCATAAAATGCTGAAAAATCTGGTAAGATCAAGCACCTGCAATCTGATTTAAAGCAGTGAATATGTCTACCTGTCTGACTAAAACTGTCAGTGCTATGTCTTCCCTCTGAGGAACAAAATATAGTCAGGCATTTAGAGATCTCTGGCTTTATATTCAACCAAGCGTATGCCTGCACCTATGAAGTATGTTAAAAGGTGAATGGATTCAGCAAGTAGGACACTGGATTTGAACTCTTAAGGCACACTGATAATCTGCAGACAAGTTAACTGAGATGAGTTAGGTCAACACTGTGTCAACAAAGGCTATGTGGCACTCTTGTTACCATTGCTGGGCCACTCCTGATCTAGCTCAGACACTGCTCTTCTGTGTTTTGGTCACACAATTCATGTAGGTGAGCACATGATATAGGAAGAGAAACTTGTTCTAAAGCCTGGGACAGAATTTGAGTGATATATTTTTTCTTTCATAACAACATAACATAAGTTGTAAGAAAAATATTATACTTTTTATAAAGGTGGTGTTTTTTTCCACAAATATTATCTTATCTTCTTTTCTGACTTTTTTGAGGCATAGATTACACAAAAGGTGTAATACCTCAACACAGTTTGCCTACATATTCTTAGTGCTTCAGATTAAGCAGATGCAGGAAAATATTTACTTAATATATTCTATGTGCACCATTCTAGAAATACATATACAAGCCAATGAGCATTCATGACATTTATACTCACAAATATTTCCCTTTCTATGGTGTTTAATATTATTTGACAGCAAAAACTGTCCTTAAAATTATACTTCCTACATAACAAATAAATAAAATGAGCATTTTGTAATGGTGGTGTAGTTTTTGTCGTTACAATAACTGTTTTATTCATTCATAGCTCTGCCATTCATAACTTGTGTAGCCACTGTAACTTAGAGAATACAGACTCATCTACAGCTATCAATCTTTTCTTTTTCTTTTTTTTTATTTAGTGTTTAGTTGGTTGGGGTTTTTTTTGTTTTGTTTTGTTTTGTTTTGGGTTTTTTTTTTGAGATTAAGTTAGACTACCACATGGTGAATGTTTATGAATAACTGTCAAGGTTTAAAAATAGGCTGGCCACTAGATGAATGACATATCCCCTCTCCCTCTCCAAAGGAAAGAGAAAATGGATTAGAAAACTAAAACAGCTTTAATGGAACTAATAAAAATAGAATGAAATATATACAAACCCAATATCAAACACAACCCCTTGATGAAAATTGAATCCCCTTCACTATTGATGCTCTGGGCAAGCACTGCCCAACTCCCAGACTAGACTCAGAGGTCGACAGGAACCAGATTCAGGAGCTGAATTCTGGAACTGGATTCAGGAATGCAGAGATCAGGGCTGAAGGCAAGATGGACAGAGTCCTCCTTGAACACCAGCCATTGAAGAAGCTGGATTAACCCTCGTGACCCCTCAGCTTTATTCTGAATATGATTTTTATGGGATGGAATCCCCTGTAGGTCAGTTTAGGCTCACCTGTCTTGTCTGTTATTCTATGATACTCATCTTCTATTTAAGAACCTTTATACTAAAAAATTAATATCAAATATAGAAGTGCAAATGAAGAAAATCCAGTTCTAAAGCCATGGTTATAAAAGAAAACCACCATATTCTGTAGTAGTTATTCTTTTTCAACAAATGTAAAGAGAAGAAAAAAAAAATAAAGTTCCACAGAAATGTGACAGACAATGCAATAAGAAATTTTCCATTTGAATAATGTAAGAATAAAAAAATACCTCTTCTATTTCAGTTAGTAAAGTGCAAAAAAACTAAGACGACAAAGAGAATGACAATTTTTTGTTTACCTTTAAAAATCTGTCAAATTTGATAGGTAAGTATGACATCATCATAAATGTGCATCATCTGCAGTTAGCAGAAAATGATAAAGACCTGAAAGAGATAAGTTTGTGCCTTGGGATATAAGTGATAACAACTGAATCACAGGAGGAAGCATCCTTCCTAGCTACAGTTCTGATGAAGTAGCTGCAATGTGATTATCACTATAAGCCACATTTTATCAGCTGGTAGACATCTATAAGGACACCATTCCATACACCTACTACTCAGAAGACCAGAAGACTGGTAAACATATTTTTTTTTTCAAGAGCCAGAACCATAAAAGTTTAGATGAAACCTTTTTTTTTTTTTTACACAGCTTTCACTATACAGGCTATAATTTCTGATCAGAGAGACAGCAGCATATTGAATGCCCTGAGTACTGGTCTTTTACAGCCATTGAATGGGAATATGTCTGCTCTGACCCAACAGGAGAAACAACTCATCAGGAATAAGTGCTGCCCAAAAAAATCTGCAGTGTTCTGGACTTCCTATCCTGGTACTACAAGAGATGTAGTCTCCAGATTGTAAAATCTCCTTACTAGATCTTTGATCTTAGTTCATATATCTGATGCTGGCCATCTGTTGTGGCTTTGGATAGGCTAGAGTGTTTGAGTATTCAAGGGACTATCCCTAAAGACCTATTAAAAAATATGCATAGAACTTTGTTTTTGTTCTTTTATTTTCTGTTCTACTCTTATGCTCCCAATGTAGAGGGGGACAGTGCAGAGCAGTTTCTGCATACTCCTTGTCTTATTTGCCTTTCTGTCAAGCAGCAGGGTTCTGCTCCACTAGGGAAGCTAAGCTGTGCCACAGCCCAGGCAGGTCATTACCCCACCAAACAGGGGACAACCCCAGGGAACTTCAGAGAACCAGGGTGGGGACAGTGCAAGGGGCTGGGGCCCATCCTGGAAGATGAGGTAGGGCCAGGTCCAGGGCTAGTTTGAGACATCCAGTCAACAAGACAGGACTGCTGAAGACAAGGCTACCTACCATGCAGCTCAGTTTCTGTTTCAGCCCTCAGGCCTGTGGGTAGGGACCATCTGTCAGGAAGCCCTGGGTGAGGCTGGTCAGGGCAATGGAGGCTTATTTGTGCCCTCAGGACCCGGAAACTTGGCTTTGTAGTCACATAAGTATCATACATCATAGACAGGTTTGTCCTTGCTGCTTTACCCTTAGGCAGCATTGATGCAATTCTGCTATTCCTTTTTTTTTTCTTTTTTTGTTCTCAGAGATAAAGACTGTTTTAGACTGCATTACTGTGACATATAATTAGTTTTTAATAACACTTGTGGAAAGCAAGCCCAAATAGGTGAATCTGTGAATCTGGGGGTATGCATTAGCTTAGGACTGCCCTTGACAGGTAGTGCCATGAAACAGTAAGAGTTCTACAGATAACATGTGTACATGTGCATACAAAGACATGTACAAACACACATACATAAAACCACACAGAAACACACACTGAATTTATAAAAACATTTCTAAGGCCATTTTCTTCCATGATACAAGCTGGTGGGATAGATGCCTACTGTTTCAGCCTCATATTAACAATAAGGAATGCAAAATACCATACTTTGTGTTTTCCTTTCACAAAAAAAGAGTAGTTAGCATTGTTTAGTGAGACCAAAACTTCTGCACCAACAACAAAAAAAATCATGATTATTGTCGAGTTTCCAAGCAAAGTAACTACAAATGTTTCAGTGCACCAGTAGAGAGAACATCTAACATATTTTCAGTCTATTGAAGGTTAAAGTCAGTAATCTTGGAGGTGTGCTTTAGTTAAAATTCTTTTAATTTGTTTTGATAACTAAACTGTGTAGACATGATTTTGTTGTTAGCTTTGTAATTGAGATATTCTCTTGTGCATTTTGGCTGAGTGATTTCTCACTGTGCTTCATTTACAGCCATGGAGCCTCTGGAGTTTGCAGAAATCAGATGTTCATGCTTCTGTTTCATCTTATGTTGCCTGTAATTAACTTTAATTGTCAAAACCTGTCAGACTCATGACCATCTTCTTGAACCAAAAATTATATTTGACACTTGTAGACCAAAATTATGCCTTAAAGTGATTTGAATTAATCTGGCATAGGTCCAGATCCCCAGTGGGTTTAAGTCAGCATAAAGCTGTTGACTTCAGTGAAGGGATGGCAATTTACATCAACCAAGAATCTAACCCAGATTGCCTGACAGCACTATTTTCAAAATACACGACTGATTTGAAGCATCCAGACTCTTATGATATTTTATTTTGCAACATACATGTTACATACATTCTGTAATTAAAACATATGTGCAGCTTCTTTGCTAATGGTCTTATATTTTTTTAACTAACAGAATCTCTTACACAAGTAGCTGATGTCAAATCTAGTAATTTATGTTAAAGTAGAAGTCTGTACATTTGAGTCTTCTGGCTCCAGAAAATATTTATTTATTAAATGAAAACTCTCATGCTTGCAGGGCCTGGTTCAACTCCTCGTTCATCAACCACAAAGTACGTGTTACACTTGGAGAGCCCAACTGTCCTAAATGAAGGGTGGTTCACCAGGGAACTCTGCGGTGAAAAAGAAAACTTCTCTACCCTGGTATGCAGCTGTGATTATGTCCACCTGTTGTTTTTTGCTACTGTGAACTTAAAATATGTCTTCTGTCTCCTAGAGAAAAAGAGAAGTATCTCTCTGCTTATACCCTGATATCTATTACAGAAGGAAGAGGTGGCAACAAAGTGATCATGAGTATTTTTTTCTGTTTGTTTTCCATGGTAAGGGTTTTTGGAAGGAAAGAGGTTTACACCATCTACTGATAGTGTTTCCTACCTACTTTCTCAGTACCACCAAATGCTAATAAAATATCCTTACCATAATCAAACCCTTAAATTATTAGACAGCAAAAACATTTTTTTTTTTTAAGGGGTGCGTGTTCGCTTTTTTCCCCCCTAGGTTTAGTTTTTATTCCTGGGGAATCAGTATAATGGTGACATGAAAATTCAGTAATATATCTTCATCAGAATTGGCTAATCAACAATTATAGGGTAGTCGCTGCTTTAGAGTCTCTCCAAGAGATCTGTGTTAGCTTGTGGCTGAAACTTCTCCTGCACTACCTGAGCATGAGGAAAGAAGTGTTTAGCCACAGATTCTGGGTTACAAATAGTGATGTTAGCTATTTTGAGCAGAAAGAAGAAAAGATCACTAGAAAGAATCAAATGCAAATGCTATCACACAGACAAGATCTAGAAGGAAAGGCGTGTTTCAAAATGTTGCTTAATTGAGAAACTGCCTCTCCAATCTTTTACCCAGCCTTGTATGCAGAGGGAACTCTCTTGATTTGGGATTTCTGTGTTTTTTGTTTCTCCTTGACAGGTACTTATAAGAGACTTGAGGCTCTTAAAGAGAGAGAAAACACCTTTCCTCTGATGGATAAGCAAATGATTAACATCAGCACTGTATGCAATACTAAGAGTTTTGCAGAAGATATTTACTGAAGTGTACTTCTATTGCAGATTAATAGTTTTGCTGGGAAGTAAACTCTGCAAATTATTACCAGCCTTCAGAATCACCAATATGACATATTTTTTAAATGTCGTATTAAAAAGATATTTTGGGAGGGGAGTATGATTATGTCCTCCCCAAACTAAGATAATAAATATTTTTCACAAAATGTTGATTTAAATTACACAATTCTTGCCTACCAAATGAAAATACTTTAAATTTTTCTCCTAATTGATTTTCTGGTACCAAAAAAATCCCCATCCTGTTTGAAGAGCAAGGAATGCTACAGATGGTAGGCCAAGCTCTCTACTCTACTGAGGTTATCATTATAAATCACAAAGCTCTTCAAAGTGCATGGAATTAGTTACACCATTTTTTATTTTTTTTTTTAACCCAAACATCTCTCCATCGTAGGCAGTGACAGCCTTTGAAGGCTTATTTACCATAGGAATAAATCCATTAATTAAACACTTCACTGAAATGTTGATGTTTCAAAAATGCACAAGAATTCTGTAGACTAGGTAATGATCAATTAAGTAGAAAAAGATATAAATTGCAAAGCATCTTTCAAGTTTGCTGCTGTTGTGTTTTTCCTGAATGATTCGCATTTTAATCCCAAATAATTTGTGAATACAGAGATGAATTTCTTTCCACACTAAAACTTGGTTCACCAGCTGCCATATAAGTAAATATTTGGAAAAAAAAGAGTGTATCTCTGAGTAAATAAACACTGAAAACGTGTCATGTTTCACACAATATCATCATTTAGTTTGCATATTTCTAGAGAGGTTGCTTTCCCACAGCAACTAGTCCACTCAGAGGACTTCTGCATTTTTCTGTCTCTGTATTTTCTATGTCTAATTCTACACTTTTTTTTCCAGCTAACATCACTGAAGGGTTAACTTATTCTGTACCCTCCCCTTCCTCTGTGTTTATCTCGCTGAAGCAGCTGTGATCATTGCAGTCACCCTACAAGTGAAATGGCAGGCAGACTCCTCTGAGATTGCATTGCCACTCTGTAAGCAGCTGCTAGGGGAACACAGAGACACTCTGCACTCTATATATCTTTTCCCAGAGTCTCAGAATATTTTCTGTATGATAGCCCCTTTTCCAGCTGGCTTGAGAACTGGAAGTCCCAAGGCAGCTCCAATAAGTATGCCTGTGGGCTGATAGACCTATTCACTGGACTATTAACAGAAGCATTAAATTCCTTAACCAAGTGTTAGAAATTATAATAAATCTGACTGAAGCTACATTTGAGTGATTTGTACAAACTCTTATTTTGAGTATATTAGTCTAAACTGCACCTGATGAAATAAAGAGGAATTAAAAGTAAAACCATCTTTACTTAAAATATAATTCACTCTAAATGTTGTCCAGGTTCTAGACAAAAAGGGAGCCAAAACACACACATGAATGCATGTATATAAAATTGCATTTCACAAGAACTGAAAAAGACTTTGGTCTGTCAGTTTTACTTTAAAAGAGAGAATAATTGTGCATAATACTGCTGAATAAGTTGTCTTCATTCTGGAAAGGTAACTACTCAATTTCTACATCTGAAGCAGAATATCAACTATGGACTCTAGGGGGGTGTTGTCTGTTTCTTTTCATCTTCAGCAGATGAATCTTGCCTATGGTGCTTGATTCATGACTCAAGGGAATATAAAATGCTACTATAAAATAAAAGATATCTACAATGAAAATGCAGTTATAGATTATTGCACAGCACTGTGATGCTCTTCAGAGGGCTTTATAGAATAGAATCTTCAAATTCCATCTTTTTTTTCTGCAATGAAAAGCAAACTCATAAGAAGACTTTTAGTTGACTTATAAAAGAATCAATCATATTTGGAAAGTTTGTGTATAGGCTGTTTTGTCTTTTGTTCCTTTAACTTTATGCTTCTGAGAGACAGATCCGCAGATAGTTTTGAAGAGTTTAGCTGAGAGCGGTAAGATATAAGGCAGAATTACAAGTCCAGAAAAATTTGATCAGATTTCAATGTCAGATCTAATTTCCTGTTCCAATGGGAGCTAGCAAAACACGCTTCAAAGGAAGACTAAGAACCCTGTAGTAGACAGCATGAGATAACCTGTCCCTGCCTTTAGTCTCATACCAGTGTTAAGCAGAATGTTTAACCTGAAAATTAACAAGAGATTTAAGTAAGGAAATATAGCAATCCTCACCAATTAATGCTACTTGTATTAGCATTAATTCTGTAGACTGTCCCCATTCCTATTGTTTATACAGATTTCTAGTTTCCAGTTTCTCTGGTTTGGCTCACTTTCTTTAGCAATAGGTTCAATGCTTTTTTGAAAAGTATGTTTTATTAATTTCCTATTCTTTGCTTTTCAGCTCTGTCACATGGACCTGTTGCTTTTATGTCATTACAAATGAGTGCAAACAATCTGCCTTTCACAGCTTCAGATATTCTTGAATCATTTTCCTTCTTATGCACCTATTTCCTGGGCTAAGTGACCCTAATCTTTTGTCTCCGTTTTCATATTAGTGTTTTGTCAATTTCTGACTAACCTCTATTACTCACCTCTGGTGTAGCAATGATTTTCTTAATACAGGACGATCGGTCCTAAAACCCATACTAAGATGAAATCTCATTATCATTTCATTTAGTGTTACAGAAGCCATTTCTCTATTATTGACTACTGTTTTTCAGGTGTCCATTTCTACACAGCAAGCACTAAGTAATTTTTGTTGTTTTTCAGCCAGGCTCTGTGTTTTTATTTGGAGAGGATGAGTGGATTAATATGCAGAATTTCAAATTTATGAATATTAAATTTATTGTTTTGTATGTTGTTCTCCTCCTGTTTTGAGATTTGAAGGAAGGCATGAAAGTTCATCACTATGGTCTGGGTTAATTCTAGGAGCATTACAGCACAGTAATACTCTGTCTCACAGGCCAGGCTGAACACAATTCGTTGTAGGTCTTCTCTCCAGGCAGTCACTCCCAACAACAGGCAGCATCCAAGGAGGCAAGAGCTGATCAACACAAAGGAAATATGTGGAGTTTGTAGCAAGCCCTAAATCAAGCTCTTTAAAAAAAATTTAAAAATAAAAAAAAAATAAAAACTGAGTTGTTTTTTTTTTTTTTCTTTAATAATTTGTCTTTAGCAAGAGTGTCTTTTGCCAGCTAGAAAAGCTGATAACGTAGCTTTGAATACTAATGACCTGCGCTTGGTAAAACTTATAATGCTGTTGGAAGTTTTGGAAAAGTCGTCCATACAACTCAAAGTCATGATAAGAGAATTATTTGCTCCTTGAGTAAGAATATAATGAGACTTCTAAAAGTCCTTTTGCTGTGATGTTGTCTGTATGAAAGGGATGAGTAGGGAATCTTGTGACCTATCCTTGGAAAGATTCAGGAATCCAAACTCCCTTAAAATGTTTCGTTTCAAATAACATTTATGCTCTGTTTTTCCTGCAAAGTCTGATTGAAATTTAATTGCTTTGCTTAGTATAAGTAAGGTCAGGAGATATGCTACTAAAGTGTTAGACTTTAGGATAGTAGAGTTTTCTACATCTGTGACAAGAGTGGCAGCAGCCAAAAAAACAACTAGACAGGTTGTTTGCTTACTATCTTTAACCTCCTCACCCCATCCACTGCAGCTCCTCGTCCTGTCTACCAGCACAATACAGCAACAGGATATATGGTATCTCCTTCACCTGTGCCACAGCACAATCCCAGACAGCAGTTAGGTCAATGCACAACATGAACTGCTGAAAAAACAATTCCCCAATTTATTTAATTTGAAAAGTATGGTGATGGGGGACTAGGGACAGGGGGAGTCTAACTGAGATTTCCATGCACTCATATGTGGGATTTCTGGGAAGGAGGGGAGAGGAGATGCAAACAGACCAGAAACTTGGGACTGAATCTGGGGAGGTAGGGGTGAAAAAAAAAAAAAAGAAGCAAAATAGGCACATACATTGACAGTTTTTCAAACTAAGAACTCAAAGTGAAGCTCCAGAAAGGATATAATCTATATTCTTATCTGTACACAATAAATATACATATATATATAAATATTTATAATAAATTGACAGTTATTTATTATATAGTGAGTGTGTTTGCTTGGGCATTGTTCACAGAATGCTTGAACTTGATAGTTCATTCCACAGAGCCAATTCATAACTTCTTTGACTTTATGTAGGCCTGATAGTGTTTACAGGGAAAAAAGAATAAGATCTTTAGGATCCTGAAGCAGAACATCCTTTGCTTTCTCTTCCTACGTAGTCTGACAGATATAAACTGAGTTGACACAAATTTCTTTTTATGAATAGCTAAATAATAGCTATAATTTCACAGCAGAAGTTTATTTTAAAAATAAAGTTGACTCTGAATACATTGATGGCATCAATTATCAGCATTAATAATACTTGTTATTCTTGTAGCATACTGAATAATGAGAGTGAGAGCAATTCTTTTTCCTGAAGTGATTCCTCAAAGTCAGGAGCAACAAAGAAAGTTGTAACTGAAGACAAGTGAATCATGAGGATTTTTAAACCTCCATTCATACTAACAGAAGACAGTTTATCAAGCTTAGTCAATCATAATGAAACATGTGATAACACTAGTAGCCATTACAACAACAGAACATTTATATGATAATTATTGACCTTTTCAGATGTACTAGACTGTTACAGAGAAAATTATGAAGTAAAGCTATGAAACATAAACCTCCTACTTTCCCAAGGCATTATTCAGAGACACATTTATTTAGACAGACATTACTGAGGACAATTGTCATTACGCCAAAAATTAGCAAGCTAAGAGGAAGATTCTACAAAAAAAAAGTGACACAGCCACAGTTACTCTCATGCTGTCATTGAGCAAATAAATCATGCTATCTAAAATATCTACCCCTGTAGCTCAGCTGCAGCCTGTGGGTTTGAGAGCTTATCTAACGTCCATTGTTCCAGTTAGTAGCACTGGTAAAGTTCAGTCACATATTCTTACCAAAAAAAATTTTATATTTATCATGTAGTTGTTCTTTCATCTGCACAAAACAAAGGCAGTTGCAAGACCAAATCAAAAGCCATATTTCTATGTTCTCGGCAAGTAAGACTTGGTTGAAAATATTAATATCACTTGGAGCTCAAAAACTGCTAGATGTGCATTTCATGCCCAGCTGAAGACCTACACAAAACACACAGATCTTGTTATAGTTATAAATTTGAGCAAGAGATGCAAGTGTAAACTTTTACAGGTTTATTATCAATAGTGAAGATTTAAAAGACTTTCAATAATGGCTGTAAAATTAAAATTTGGAATCACTATAATTTTTTATAAATGATAAAAAAGTTATCATCACCTTTCCTCCACAGTCAGTAAGTGACATGGTGATTCACAGACCATCAGAAAGCTTAAATACTCTTTGAATTAAAAACTACTCAAGAATTACTGGTCTGTACAAGACAATTATTAAAAATTTGACTTTTCTGCCCCAGCAAAAATCAAATTTTATAATAAATTTGGCTTTTAATATACTTTACAGAGAAAAAAATAATGCATCAGTCAATGGTGGAGGGTTGCACCTTGTCTTCCATAGGCATGCATGGATAATGTTGCAGTTAGGGCTTTGAATTTTATGATGAAAAGAAGAAAACAAACAAAAAAAAAATTTGTCAACAGGTTTTCTGAGTCTTCTGCTGACCACTTCCCCAACATAGAATAATATTATCATTAACAGCCAACTTTCTCCTTCTGCTCTTAAATCATACACAGACAATCCAAGGTGCCACACCACCAGAGGGAGGAATAAGTTTATACACTCACTTCATGGAGTGTGAAGAAGGGAGCAAGCTGACCAAGGATCCAAGCCATGGGAGATGGAATCAGCCAGGCCATGAGTCCAATTATGTAGTAGGGACTCATCTTTCTCCTCACCATCCTGGGAACTCCACATGCCATGAAGAGTCAGGAAGCCTTTCCAACAACCAGAATTCCCACACAATACATCCACCATAAAAGCAAAGCTCCCAACCCCACTGCAAGCAGAGTCAGCTCTTACAGAGGAGGCTTCTTGCCTCACCTCCAAGTTACTCTGGAAGGTGGGGGCACCTGGTGGTGATCTCCTCATCAGTTCCCACCCAAGGTTGGCCAGAGCCTGGGTGAAAAGCAATCAGGAGGATCTTTCTTGCCTGGTTGTGGACATCATCCATATGCCAACTGCATTCAGGGCTGAGGGTTTAAACCCCAGCACTTCACTAAGTCATTGTTGAGCATTTTAACTCAGGTTGCTGGAAGCTGGAGACCAAAACTTCAAACTGAGAAACAAGAAGCAAGGAGGAACTGGAAAGAGGACTACACAGTGGAGAAGGGTCTTATACTTCTTCTGGGAAAGAAACCCAACTGAGGGCCCAGTTCTAGTGCCTGCACACAAACTCCCTCACACAAAACAGGAAGTTTATGAATAGTCTTAGTGATATGACAATGGAAGTATGATAATATGGTGGGAACGTGATAGTATGATGGGACAGCCCTCATGGCTGGAGTGCTTGGATGGATACAAGGTCTTTAAGACGTGAGAAGATATGGGTGTAGTTGTGAGCTGCTCACTTGCCTGGAGCTTCATTATGAAATGGGTGATGAGCTGGTCAGGAATTTGTAGTCAGGATCAGAGGGAAGGCCAATAAGGGAAATGTAATGGTGGATGTCTCTAATGGATCCTGAGACAGAAGAGGAAGTGGGTGAACTCTTTATTAAATGGCTGGTGTTCCTCAAGGGTTGGTAATGGAATTTATACAGTATAACATGTTCATTAATGGTTTGGACTGTGGGACAAAATACATCCTCAACAAATTTGTGGGTGACAACAAACTGGGAGCAGTGCTGAAATACATGGGGGGCAGTCTGCCATTAAGATCAATCCCAACAAGCGGGAAAATTAGATGAACCTCAATGGTGACAAATGTGACCTCCTGCACCAGAGGTTGGATAACCCCGTAGGACAACACAGGATGGGCACTGCCTGGCTAAGCAGAAGCTGGGCAGTAAAGGACAAGGAGGTCCTTGTAGAGAGCAAGTAAAACACAAGCCAGCTGTGTGCCCTTGCAGCACTGGAGGTTAACTACATAACTGGGCTGCATTAGTAAAAGTGCACCCAGACGGCTGAGAGAAGGAGTTAGTCACCTCTGTTTGGCACTTGTGTGGAGCCCCATATTCAGAGTTGCTACCCTCACCACCCAGTATAAGAAAGAACCAAGAGAGAGCCCAATGCATGGCCACTAAGATGCTCAGAGATAGAGAAAACGACATGTAGGGAGTGGGTGGGGGAGCTGCATCTGGAGGGGGGCAAGTTGAGAAGGAACTTAGTGCTACCTTCAGCTGGCTAATAGAGGGTGACAGAGAAGACACAGATATTATTCTCAAGCTGCACAGTGAAAGGATGAGAGGCAAAAAATACCTTTTTCAGCAAGGGAAATTCTGATCTGACATAAAGAAAAAATTCTTCACCCATGAGGTTGGTCAAACACTGAACAAGTGAAGGGCTCTGAAGTCTCAATCATTAGGGATATTCAGAGCTCAGCTAGACAAGGCCCTTTTGTTAGCTCTCTTTCAAGCAAGTGTTTTGCCCATTTGACCACCCAAAGTCTTTTCCAGTCTAAAATATTCTACTATCCTGTATAACAATAACAGATCAAGAAAAGATTCAAACTGATGGGTGGGGGGACAAAGCCACTCTTTGCAATTGGAATACTTTAAAGAAATGACACGAAATCTTATTTTTTCCTCCCTATAGGATTAAAACTATCTGTAAACAAACTTTATGTCACTGGGTTTTATTTAAGTAGTGTTTATAGTTCTTAACTAGTCATCAGCAGCTCCTCAAATTTAATTAGTTCCCCTGTTCTACTCATGAAATCAAAGTGCAGTCTTCACAAAATCATTTTTTGTTATTCTAAACAATATTTTCCTTTATTCTGTAACTCTAACATGTGGAATTATCCATTCCAACAGGTCCCAGCAATAATTATGCAAGAACAGAGTTTAAATCACCTAATTTTAATGTCACACCAGATAGATAGTTTTTTGTCATTTGATCAAAGCAAGACTCTATCCATACCCAAAGGATTAACATTATAAATTAGACACCTATCGTAGGGTTGGGTTAAATACTCTCAGGGAATGGATGTTCACTGTTTGTTAGAAAGAGATCATGAATGACTAGCTAAGAAATACTGAATTTCTACATAGTTACAATTAAATTAATTATATTTACTCCCTCATTATTTCTTGGTCACATAGTTGTAAAATTGGGGACTTAAAGCAATACAAAACAAAGGTAAGAAGTTGTCCATGTACTGTGCAGAATCCTTCAGTGGAATATTTGTTAGAAACTATGACTCAACTGGGAAATACTAGATTGCATTAAGCATTTGCTTGTGCTTGCAGGTATGTTTATTTCTACTTTCATACCTCTAAGGGCCTGTTACAATGTGGAGACAACAAACCTAGTTTGGAGGCATCTGCATGATGTTCCCTTGAAGCCTTGAGCCTGCCAGGGAGCCATCTGTGGTGTCAGTGGCAGCTGCCCTGTATCAGTGGCAGGGGAGCTCTCCCCCAGTCTCCAGTCAGGGCGTACACGGATGCTTCCACCCATGGTCTCTGCTGGCTGCAAAAGTGGCAGCTACACACTGAAGGGTCAATTAATGTGTGAAGATGACTGCGTGTGTCTGTGTATTATTGTGAGTTAGGCTGGACAGTTTTTGTGCAACTAAAGCCTTGCTAATAAGATTAGAAATTCTAGTTGGAACACTTTTTATGTGGAAAGGGGATAGTAGAACTCAGTATTCCTGGTGCTGATTCAAACACAGCGCTCTGTGCAAATTGATCTTTTGGCTTCAGAGCTTTAATTGCCCTGTGAGAAGCAGGTATCAAGGGCAAAGAGCTTATCAGATGGTTTAATGAGTCCAGGTAGCACTGTGCAGCTTCAGTCTCAAAAGCAGTATAAATACATTAATTTGGCACAGTACTGGAGTGAGGGCAATTTCATACAGATCGTCTTACTGAGGCCTTTTAACCAGTTCTAGGCCAACTACCTAGTGCAATTACTGCCAAACCAGGAGTCTAACACAATCATTCCACTAACCTACAGTGCAAAAACATCTCTAAAATAGATGGATGGAAAGAAAGAAGGAAAGAAGGAAAAAAAAGAAAGAAAGAAAGAAAGAAAGAAAGAAAGAAAGAAAGAAAGAAAGAAAGAAAGAAAGAGCCTGAATTATTTATTTATTTATTTTATTTTCAGGGCTAGTTCCCTCTTCAAATTGAACATTTTTACACCAAATTACACATAATTTTCCCCTTCCCTTGTTTTAGAATACCCTATTCCTAATAAATTTTGCTGAGCAAGACTGGTTGTTGCCAAACTTTAACACTGTGATTACACTAAACAGCAAATTCCTCTGTGTAAAACCAGAACAAATTACCTCAGGTAGATGACTTAGATGAAGGCATTGTAGGAATTTGGCTTAGATCCAGGGCAAATCTGAAGGACTTCATAATGAGTGGTTGGCCTGATTCCTTGTTGTGATTACACATTTATTGCTTTTTTTTCCCAGATTGCTCTTAGTTTTGTTTGATTATGCAAATGAGTTCTTTTATTTGCACATGAGATTTGAATTCACTGCTTCAGTACACCACTATCCAATATGAAAGCCAAGTCCTCACGAAGCACTTTGTGAGGAAAGTTATCTAAGCAGTAAATCCATTCACATATTTGGTGAAGAATAGTTATACACCAAAACTTAATGTGCTGACACGCTGTGGTTATGGCCAGTGTGCAAAATAGACATGCAGAGTAATAGGACAAGAAAATATGTAAGAAAAATGTTTAAAATATTTGCATATGTCTGACAAAGAGCAGGATTTAATGGCTTTTTCCCATTTAGAAATATGGATATTTTCATGTATCAGTTTTTGAACTCATGTGGCAACTCTGTATATTGACAGTATTTCCTTTTGTTACATGCAGGTTTTAGATGTCTCTGAACATGGGAAAGGAAAGATATTTCTTGCTGCATGAGTGCAGAGTATATCTATTACAACTGATTGAATTTGTTAGTGAAAATAGATGGTTTGTGTGCTGTGTGCTCTAAACTCAGTAATGTCTCAATGTCAGAAAGATGAATACACCAAGAAGGAGGGGGAGGTATTTAACATAATACAAGATAGCATTCCAAAAAGTAATAGCAATAGTAAATATATTAGAAATATAGTCTGAATATCAGCAAAAAAAATGTCTTGGCATAGGATATTCGCCTACAGTAAGTTTTGGAAACCATATTGCCTGGCAAATTTTAAAAACAGATGAAAGAAGCAAAGGCACCTTGGTAAATGTACTCCTTCAGGAAAAAGTTGTTTACAGGAAGAATTCATTAGGTCTTGTCCATCACTGAATTTCACTTTCCTAAACATGAAGATCTATCAGGCTGTTTTCTGAAAATCATGGAAACAATAGGCTACAAGAAATTATCATTTTTTTTCAGATGTGCTTTTGACATGTTTTCCAAGCTGGTGAAAAGAACTGTGGGAGACAGACTGAAACATGACATTTGCAGTGTAATTGTCAAGATCTAACCAAAAAACCACAGAAGAATACACCAGTGGCTGTGAACTTCACTCCTCAGAGCAGCTTCAGCCAGTGTGCACTGATAACAGAGTAGGCACCCCTTGGTGATGACACTGTGCTTAATTTATTGAGCAACTACCACATGTAATAGGTTACCACCATCACCTGCAATAGTGGAATCAAAACATCTAGGTTGACATAAACAGATTTGTATCCCCCCCTTTTATAAATAGCAGCCAGAAGAGCTTTAAACAGCTGTCAACATGAATCTTCCTCATCTGTCCAACAGCCAGCACTTTTCATGCCACTGAATATCTAAATGGGCAGGTTCTGCTCCTGTGAAGCATTTAAAAGAATTTAAAGAGGTTGTCATTCTGACACTTTAAATCAGAACATACCTGTTATTTATACTGTGTGCATTAGTGCTTGTGCATGGGTGTGTATTTAGCCCTATATAAAGGTAAAACACAAGCTTACTTTTTACCTCACTCGGCTTTCCCTAAGTTTCTTTTAACTCAATAGATTAACTACATATTAGTTAACAGAAAGAAATAGAAAGAGGCAGGAGAAAGTTGTTACAGTCTTAGTTTAGTTGTTCACACATTAAAGAAATGCACAGCAGGAAGACCAAGGTCTCCAGTTATCATTATCAAAGGATCTCATATTTTTTATCAGAAAATTAATATATTCAGGAGCCCCAGCATATCCAGTGCCTGATAATTAGTTAAGGATATCATATCCACATTAGACCATGAAGGTTTCAACAAATCTATCACAATCTATCTATTTCTAGAAAATGAAATGTGTCTATTTCTTAGAATAATATTATTAATATTATTAAAAATTTCATTTTCATTTGTTTTCAACAAATCTATCTGTCACAGTCTCCTTTGTGCAGTGCAAGGAAGTCAATGTGAAAATCCTTCCTTTTCCTTTCCCCCAGCTAGCTGGTGTGACAGTGAGATCGGAATCAGGATTGCACTTACACAGCCCTTGACAACCTTTTCCTTCCTCCTTCACATCCCATGTGTCTTGGATATTGGGGTACAGAGTGACTTATGTTCAATGGGAAGTGTAGCAAGACCTCTTCTTTCTTCTCTGAGGAGTCTCTGGTGATAGGCACTCCCCTTCTTGTGGTAGTTCTCTAATGCTGATGCACAATAATCCATCTTCAATATTCAGGTAAACCACTGAAGAAACTAAGATATATATATATTTTTAAAGTACACAGTCTTGAACTCAGTGAGTTTATTATTAAATAGGTGTTTGAAGTGGACTCCATTCTTTCAAGCATGTGCGTATGTGTGTGCACAGGCAGCCTCAGCTGAGTGAACAGGTAAATGTGTGATGCTAAATTTTGGGTAACACCTTGAAATGCACTGTGATGGAGGCAAGGATCTTTATGTCTATGTGTTGCAAAGATGTATAAAGTGAAGTTTGGGGGTGCAAGGGAAGTTATTTTAATTTCAAAGCATGGTGGAGAGGTTTGCAGGGTATGAAAAAATAACTGAAAATTTTGCTTTACTGTTTCTGTAGAAGAATGGTGTAGCAAATTCCTGAGGCTCTTATCAAGCTGCATGTAAGTATACATTGTGACAGAAAAAGAATGGATGGAGTTCTAAAGAGGAAGGCTAAGGGGAAATCAACAAAGCAGCAGTATATTCTTCAGGAAGAATTTCTGCTAGTGCCATCATTATAAAATCAAGCTTTGGTGTGAATGCTCAGAATGCTTTTAATGAGGCTACAGGAGTGTTCCCTTCCAAACTGTACTGTATGGGTGCAATTGTGCAACCTGGTCACTACAAGATCTGGATAAATGCAACCTTAAAGAAAAGGCTGACTTCCAAGTGTAGGTTCTATGCAAGGTTAATGAAACCTCTTTTAAAACATAATTCATTACAAATACTTAAAGGCAAACCAGTGTTAAAGATGGGTTATCTGAATCACACAGAATCACAGAACGTTATCTCATTCAGATAGAGCATGTTACTGGAATTATTGGATAACTGTAACAAAAATTGAAGCACAGTATTTGCCTACCACCACAGCCAGAAAGCAGTATCCTTGCACAGAGTGTTATCAACGCAGCTACCTCTGTGTGCCTAAATGTGCATGGCTAAATGATTTTATGCTTTATCTTGCCTTGAAATGTGAATTATAGGATGTGCTTTCATACTTTACAAATACTTATTTACCAGGCTTGGAACTGTATTCACTTTTCAGTAGATTTTACCAAAATTTTTCTGCATAGTGATGCTAACATTTTAAAGGGAATTTTAAGATAAGTTGCAGTCTACCCTGGTTCACCTATTTACAGAAATCCACTAATATTAGTGTGACAGGAGCCAACAGTTAAAAGCTAGACTCTCAACAGCTGCATGTTACAAGAACTCTGTGTAGATGGAGAATGCAAGAACAACCTTTTTCTCTTGATAACATGAAGAAAAGCCTGATGATTAAACAATTCAAGCCTTCTCTTGCAGGATGCTTTTCCCAGGCTATTGTAAAGAGTACAGTAATCACTTACAGTTACTATTGTAGTGAAGAAAATAAGGGTAGAGTCAAAGAAGCATTTAAAGCTTCTTAGAGAGTGATAAGTCACCCTTTCAATGTAGTGCAGCTAATAATACGCTTGAAGGTAGACACGTGCCTTAAATGCCTTTATATGAGGGGAAATTAATTAAAATTAATTCAAAGTTTATTACTTAAATAAATTGGACAGAATTACTTACAAAAACATTGGTGGCAGTAACAGGAGGACTGGTCAGCTCTGTCCTGCTCCACCAAATGAGGCTCAGGCAGCAAACTGTCTGCTGTGAATAGGGGTAAGACTTAGAGGCACACACAGTTAGCTGTGAAGGGGAGCTCATCACTCACTCCTACAGGATTTCTTCCTCTTTTCTGTATGGATGTCCACATGGAGGGCTGAGTCTTTGAGTGCAGAGAAGTTCCACAGATTCTCTACTTGACAGCAGATGATAGATCAGCCAACTGCATCTCATGCACAAAATCCAGGAGCAGAGAGGAGGTCTTGCTGCTTATTATTTGTTACCATATGCATATTTTCACCATGGAAGAGAAACTGTGAGGGCATATATATGATACGGGTGACAAAACAGTGTGACTAATACTCAGGGCACAACTGTTGACAGTTTTGAAGAGAGATGGAATACCCTGGAAGAGACTGTGGTAAAACAACCAGATGATGGCATACAAAGGCATGAGATATCTCCACAGGAAGTGAGAAGAGACATTAGTTTTAGTAGGGATGCTGGATCAGTGACTTGTGGAGGGATTTTCAGATAGGATAGTAATGTGAGTGTGAGTTAAATTAAAAGGGAATCATCAGAAAGCCCTAAGAAATTGTAAAGTGCTATTGTTACTATCCCAGATGGCTACTGTATCAGATTTGCATGGCAAGGTTTTGGTAGCAGGAGGCTACAGGGAGGCTTCTGTAAGAAGATGCCAGAAGCATCTTCCTTCATGTCCAAAAGAGGCAGTAACAGCCACCTCCACGACAAATCTGCCTCTGGCCAAGGCCAAGTCCACTAGTGATAGTGGTAACATTTCTGGGATTTAAGATGGGGAAAAAACTGCTGTGCAACTGTAACAGCAGTGGCAGAGAGGGGTGAGAATATGCGAGAGGAACAGCTCTGCAGACACCAAGGTCAGTGAAGGAGGGGGAGGAGATGCTGCAGGTGCCAGAGCAGAGATTCCCCTGCAGCCCATGGTGAAGACCACGGTGAGGCAGGCTGTACCTCTGCGGTCCATGGAGGTCCACAGCAGAGCAAATATCCACCTGCAGCCCCTGGAAGAGCCTGTGCTGGAGCGGGCTCCTTGCAGGACTTGTGGAAGTATGGAGAGAGGAGCTCACACTGGAGCAGGTGTGCTGGCAGGTCTTGTGACCCTGTGGGGGACACACGTGGGAGCACTCTGTTCCTGAAGGACTGAACTGCATTGGAAGGATGCTGGAGAAGGTCTTGAAGAAATATGGCCTGTGGGAAGGACTCATGTTGGAGAAGTTTGAGGATGACTGCCTCCTGTTCGTGGGACCTCATGCTGGAGCAGGCGAAGAGTTGCCCCTACGGAGGAAGAAGCAGCAGAGACAATGTGTGATGAGCTGATTGCAACCCCTATTCCTCATCCCCTTGTGCTGCTGGCAGGGAAGAGGTACAGAAATCAGGAGTGATGATGAGCCCAAGAGGAAGGGAAGGGTGGGGGAAACATGTTGTTAAGATTCTATTTTATTTCTATTTTTAAAAAAATATTTTTTTA
>NW_008633429.1:699-2805 GCF_000691845.1 Merops nubicus | reverse complement strand
TCCCCATAGGACAATGGGTTTGGAGGGAAACTGATGGGAGGTGAGGTGCCAGCTGCTCCGCAGGGTTCCCCAGGGCAGGAGCCGCTGCTGATCCCTGCTCACCCTCTCCCCAGCGAGACTCCAGTGCAGGAGCCAGGGCTGTGGGTGCAAAAGGTCCTGCTTCACTTCAGCTGCAGGGGCAGCACGCTGGGTTAAATCCGCAGGTGGGACTGGCTGAACTAAGTGCATGGGGATGCAAATAAACAGTTTTGAACTGCAAAGCTCTTTTAAAATCTTCCCTCACACCACCTGGCTGTGGTTGACCTCAGTGTGGTCCCTTGCTTGTCCCACCCTCCAGTAGCACAGGGACATGGAGGGACAGCCCCAGCTCACAGCTCTGCAGCCTCTCCTCCTTGCTGTAAAGAAATATCAACAGCCCCCAGAGCCACCCCACACGGCACATTTTAAGGAGCAAATAAAGCATTTTGCATCACTTACTTGGCTGAGTGCTTGCAAATGAGCCCAGCTGCTGGAAGAAGCCGTGCTGTGCGAGGAACGAGGCCGCTGGATGGGGTCCCATCACCTGGCCAGCTCCTTATCCAGAGCCCAGGCACGGGGCTGGGTTTTGTGCGAGGTCAGGACACAGGTCTGCATGGGGAGATAAGGAATGGCTGGGAAGCAGGCAACAGAGCTGTGCAAGGCCATTGCAGAACCCCTCAGACAGGATACAGGCATGTACTCCCCAGGCATTATCTGCTGGCCCCACTTGACTAGTCATATCCAGGGAAACCTGAGGGTCTCCAGGTCAGCCTGTTTTGTAGTCAATGGTCTCTGCAGTCCCATATCTCCACCAGGGTCACCCAACATCTTCACAGGCACCACCCCCACCAACACAACGGAAAGCAGCTTTCCTATTTAAAGCTTTTCCTATTAAAAATACATAGCTGTTTCCTTCCTCAGGAACTGGCTTATGTAGCTAAGGATGCTGCTCTGAAGCCATTTGTCTAAGCTTATAAGAGGGATAACATCTGTGGCCACAAAGATAGGCTGAGACCCAGGCTCTGGGCTGAGCCCCATAGCTCTCCATCTTGCTGGCCCCAGGGTCAGGGCTGGGTGTTGTGCTCCACTCCACCCCAGCACAAGCCAAACACCCTCCCATCATGACACCCAGGGCTCCTGCCTGGTCCAGGTCATCTTGTGGGATGAAACACCCTGTTTGACCCAAGACTTAAAATGACAAAGCATCTATCACTTCCCAGAGGATAACTTCACTAATTGCATTTAAACTGTTCTTCTGCTTTCCCCTGATGTTATTAAGGCTCAGCTTGTGCTTGCTGGGCTTCATTATACCTTTCCTGGCAAATTCAAAACCACTCAGAGTACTGCACATTCTCAACAGCCTTACCCCTTTCCAGCGTCAGTGTTGTACGCTCCCAGGTCCCCGCTCGGTGCCCGGCTGCTCCGGCTGCGGCAGGTTGGCAGGAGCCAGGGTGCACAAGGGCACAGAGCTCACAGGGGAGGGATGCCAGCCGGGCACAGCCCATCAGCCAAACCAGCAAAGCCCCAGCCCAGGAGAGCAGGATGGTGCAGGAACGGTGCAGGGCTCTGCTGGCAGGTGGCTGGCGACCCTGCACGCACCCCCAAACACACACACGTGCATGCACATGGACTAGCTTTCCTGGGGAGCACCCACCTTCCACCTTCCCCACCATCCCCAGCGTGAGCAGCACTGCGGGGACTTTGTGCCCTGTCTCCATGGGTCCCCGAGCCTCTCTGGGGCAGGCTGCGGGGCTGCAGCTGCAGGCCAAGCCCTGCCAGGGGGGTGAGGGACCTGCCAGTGCACAGCCCTGGGCTGGAGCCCACCCTGCAGCCAGGCAGCCCGTGGCCCTGGCTGGGCAGCTTGCAGCGCTCACCCACCTCTGCCTTGGACACCCCGCACCATAACCCGTGCCCCAGGGGCTGGTGCCAGGCTGCAGCCGGGTCTCCTCACTGCAGAGGGGAGCAGGGCAGGAGCTGGGCTGAAGAGCCACGGGAATGGATTGTACAGAAATAATAGTTACATTTTAATTATATTTGAAATACAGAGGAAACACATAGCTGGGAGAATAAATACCACCAGGCCAGCTG
>NW_008633429.1:0-540 GCF_000691845.1 Merops nubicus | reverse complement strand
CCTGCCCCGGCGCGAGGGGGAAGTGAGGAGACCTGGTGTCACAGCCTCGTCCCCACTCTGCGCCGTGACAAGGACGCTGACCTGCAGCGTGCCGCAGCGGGAGCGCAGCACCCAGGTGCCCCGGTGCACTGGCGAAGGCGACGCTTCGTGCCCAGGAGGAGGAGGAGGGAGGCGAAGGCTGAGCTCCTGGCAGCTCTTGGCATTGCAGGCCACTCTCACAGTGCCTTCAGGGTTGCTGTAGGTGCACTGGCCTGGAGCATCCTCCCCCAGGTCCCTGTCCCAGCCCTCCTCCTGAGGGATGCTGGGTGCTCCCGGGCACTCCAGCTGCCCCTGGGGGACCTCCAGCCGGGACCGTCCCTCTGGCGCAGGAGGCTTTCACATGCGTGAGGGGCTCAGCGAAGTTCTGAAGCCAGCCCAGGAGATAGGCGAGGTGGCAGTCACAGGCCCAGGGGTTGTCAGCCAGCCCCACACGTGCCAGCTCCTCATTGGCATCAAAGAGACCTGGGAGCAGGCTGGCCAGGCGGTTGTGGTCCAGCACCA
>NW_008633428.1:4164-5249 GCF_000691845.1 Merops nubicus | reverse complement strand
TGCCTTATGAGGCCCGGAGACACTGAGGTGGAGGGTCTAGGCATGCAAGACACAGAAAAACTCCCCATTCTCACAGGCAGCTGATGATCCAGCTCCCTGCAGTCATGGCAAACACCAAGTCAGGTCCAGGCCTCCTGGTCGCTCACAGCCCCTTGTCTCCTGGGTCTGTTGGCCTGTGCCCATCACTGTTGCTTCGGGGCTGCAGGAGGAGTTCTCAACGACGTGTCAAGGGGAGTCCAGTGGAGCTTCCTCAGCAGGCTGGGCAGTGTCAGTGCCAAAAGCAGCCCCTGAGGTCTCAGAGCTCCCACGCTGGCGGGCAGTAGGACAAGAAGCCTCTCCTCATGCTTGGAAAGGAGACTGACTCTTCTAAAACACACAGTACTCTGTAATTACATGCAGGGCTTCACCCCAAACCACATCCTCTGCTGTAATCAACTGCAGCTCCAGGGATAGCGCTGGATCCACACAGACAAGGGTTTGGGTGAAAAAGCTCCAGTTTTAGAGGGGAATGCAGGCAGTGGTACTGCCACTCAGCCCCACAGCAGAACAGCCTTTGGCATCACAGGACCCAGCGTTTCAGGCTCACTGCCCTGGCACAGCCAGAGGTGCACAAGAGGCCAGAAACGTCCAGCCAGAGCAGACCTCGCAGCAGAGGCCACGGGGGCAGCTGGGCAGCACAGTCTGGGCTCTGGCAGGAGGGTTTTGCTGCACAGGGCACCCGAGGAAGGGGGGATCTCTGCCAACGGAGGCTTTCAAGGCTCAGGTAGACAAAGCCCTGATGAGCTAATGCTAATTCCCCCGTTCTGAGCCAGAGCCTGGACTAGAGGCCTCCAGGGCCCCTTCCGACTGCCCGTCTGTGTTTCTGTGACTTAGGGGGTGCAGAGAAGCCCCCCCAGCCTCCTACCCAGAGCAGCACATGCCACAGAGCCAGGGAAAGGCTCCAGCACTCCCCCCAACCCTCCAGAGCCGGCTGCGGGCTGCCCTCCGAGCAGCACATGGGCTGTTCCTCTGCCTGCCTTAGTCCCACACTCCAAAACAACTTTTGGCCAAGAAAGTGGGAATTTTCCCAGCCAGAACCGTTCCTG
>NW_008633428.1:0-4147 GCF_000691845.1 Merops nubicus | reverse complement strand
CTGCTGAACTCTCCCCAGAGTGCCCTTGGTGGTGCTGGATGGCAGCAGCTTGAGTGCTCAGACTCCACACTCCTCTTGCCAGGCTCCCCGTTTCTGGCCAGCCTGCTCACCAGCACTGTGCTCTGAGAGGGTTTTTTCCAGCTGCTGGGACACGCAGCCACTGTGACCTGAAGCCTGGCGGGTTCAACAAGTGTTAGCCAGGCTTCAGAGGATGGCTCAGCACCACTGCTCCTGTCTGAGGCTCTTCTTACTGCTCCTTTTCCAACAGCAGGTAGGATTCCAGGCTTACGTTCTGTTTCTCCAGCCCATTTCATTCATCAGTTTTCCCCAGGCACTTCTGTCTGCTTTTAATTGATGTCTTCAAAATGAAGAGAGAAAGAAAAAAAATCCTATTTTTTTGCTCCCCCCCCTTTTGTGCCACTCATTACACAAAGCAAATTGGCATTTCTTGTAGCAGCTAAGGGTACCTTTAGTGCTGGGCTCTCACATGAGGCTGAGCAGCCAGCTCCAGACACTGCTGGAGCAACAACATTCCTGTGCAGGATGAAGAACCTCTGCCTCAAACCAGCTTGTGAGTGACACAAAGGTGGTTCAGGAAAACAAGCTGCAGTTTGGTGGTGAAGAACATCTAAAGCAACTTTCCTGAAGGATCTTTCTTCTTTCACACCCTCTAGCCAGACACAGAGGAATGCAATTTGTTCAAGCTCTGCTCCTGGGGGAAAAAAAAATAAATCCAATACACTGGGAGTGGAAAAGAGCAAATAAATACTTCACTCCCTCCTGCACGCAGGGTGCTCGCAGGCAGGACAGCCTCTGTGTGCTCAGAGGGGAGCTCCTGTCAGAACGCCCCACGGCTGGGCGGGTGCAGGCAGATCTCTCCTGCCTGGCTGGAGCAGCTCCCTGCCTGAAAGCCATCGGTGCTTTGTCACCACCTCTCGGGTGGAAACCTCCATCTCCACACCCAGCCAGGGCTAACGGGCCAGGGGAGCCCTCCCAGAGAGCTCCGTGCAGGGCAAACCACTGCCCAGCGTGGCTGGAATCTGCCAGGTGATGGGATGCCACAAGGAATGAGGATGGGGACACGTGGCCAGCCCCAGCAGCAATAAACAGTGGAGGGTGATAATATCTTAATTGTAGCTGCTTACAAAACCTTTGTGCAGTTGCAATACCTCAGAACGTGTGTGAACCAGAGCTCCACAACACCTCACGTCTTCAGCAGAATCTCCACAGCAGACTGGAAGGTGCATCATCATCATCACCATCATCATCATCACCATCATCCCCCTCCCTGGTCCAGTTCTCCAGCACCAGTCCCCCCAGAGCAATCAGTGCTGGGACGGAGCACTGCAGGAGGGCTGCCTGGAAGGAGAGCACTGAGGGAGGAACACCATCCAT
Organism: Merops nubicus; assembly: GCF_000691845.1. Classification (NCBI taxonomy): domain Eukaryota; kingdom Metazoa; phylum Chordata; class Aves; order Coraciiformes; family Meropidae; genus Merops; species Merops nubicus. Next base: position 2,752 of record NW_008633428.1, on the reverse strand, counting down.
TGGCTTGCCAGCTTTGCTGCAAAAGGAGCTAAATCTTGCCCAGGCAAAGCCAAATTCCTCCTAAACAGAGGAGGAAAAAGCACGTTACCTCCTCTTGAGTGCCATGAGATAGGCTGTGGGGTCGGGTACCTTGGCCAAAGCCAACCTGCAGGCACAGATCCCCTTCCCCCCTCCTAAACAGAGGAGGAAAAAGCACATTACCTCCTCTTGAGTGCCATGATAGGCTGTGGGGTCGGATACCTTGGCCAAGCCAACCTGAAGGCACAGACTCTCCTTCCCCGCTGGCTGGTGAAGCCCAGGAGCTCTCAGGACTGCTGCTGGATGCCCAGCTGGCCTGTCTGGAGGGCAAAGTCCTGCTCGGCAAAGCCTGCAGGAGGAAGCAGCAGACGTGCAGGTGCAGGGACGTGGCTGTCCCACCTACACCTAACCCCATTTCCATCTCACCCAGCAGCACTCCCGTTGCAAAGGTCTTCAGCCCTCTGCCAGGAGATGTGGAAAGCACCCCTGATCCTATCTGAGGAGGCTTCACCCTCTGCCCAGGTAAACTCACACACGCTCTCCCACGCCCCTGCAGAGCTGCTGGGGACAAAGAGCCTCCCCCTGGGCAGCCTGCAGATTACCCCCGGCAGGGGAGGGGTCTGCCCGCTCCTCCCCCGGCTCTGCTCTGCTCATCTCCCACACAGCTGGGGATTTGGAAGCCAGCTCTTTGCTTGTTTCCCCTCTCTTTTGAAACCCACGGGTCTGATTCAGAGCCTGCTCAGGGCACTTGGCAAGGCTGCAGAGGGATGCTGGGGGGACTGGGGACACTGGCTGCCTTCCCTGCCCACCCGCAGCCGCATCTCCCCCAGGACTTGCTTTATTTAAGAGCTCTCCACAGCAATGCTGCTGGGAGCCCGGAGCAGTTCCTGCCCCTCTGCCGTGCCCAGGAACGGCAGCTCTTCCTGCCTTAAAGCAGCAAACCCCCCGGGAGAACAGGTCTGTGAGGAGAGCTGAGGGACCCGGGCTGCTCACAACAACCGTTTCACCCTCTGTCTGTAACAAGAGAGCTGTGCCCTGCTCCAAGCCATGGTCCCAGATCAGGCCTCTGTGAACACAAAAAGCACTCTGGTTGGGTTGGAATTTCCAGCATCCCGACACAAAATCCACCAGGAAGCAGAGGCTGAAGCAGTCGTGCTCTGGTAAATCCCATCTCCTCAGCAGTGACAGGCTTTTAAGGAGCAGGAGGCAGGAGGGCTCTGTGGTTTGGAGAACACTCAGGGCACACGGGATGCCTTCCTCTTCAGCCAGGAGGGGGATACTGGTTCTAAAGGACTGCAAAATACTTACAGATGTTCCCAGAATGGCTGATGCCAAACCCTGATGCCCCTCATGCAACAGCACATTTACACCCAGGGAAAAGCACACGACTCCCAGTGCTGGTTTTGGCCAGGCAGCGAGGTGTCAAGAGAGGATTTCTCAGGCTCTGCTCAGTCCTTCCAGGAAAACAGATTTCCTCTGAGGTTCTCAGAAGGGTTTCTGAAGGCCACACAGGGAAACCAGAGTGGTGGAAAGCAAACCAGGCCACTGGAAAGGCCGGGAGGAAAGGGCTGCATGCAGGTGGGAACGCTGTGGAGCAGCCTCCTCGCTCAGCTGGAAGCTCGTGCTCTGCCTTGTCCTGGCTGGTAACAAACTCAGCCTGGCCTCATCCTGTCCACCCTCCTCCCTGTGCTGGTCCCGTCCCCTGCCTCTCACACCCGAGCTCTTCTGTGGAGCCCAGGCTTCACCCTGAGGATCGGGCAGGTTACACACAGCTCAGCTTTATTTTCTCTTTTTAGGTGCAGTGTTTTTTCCCCACCTTGTGGCAAATAGTTTAACACTCTCTAGAGCTTCTGATGGTACTTGGCCCATCTGTGAGACCTCTCTGCGGATGCTCACAGGACACAGCAAGCAGCACCAGTGCCGAGGGGGGCACAGGAGGGTGAGGGGGGGGCAGGGCACTGGAGCTGGCGAGAGGAACAGGGCACAGCCACCAGCCTGCTCGGCGGGGCGGTGCTGGGCTTGCCACTCCTTCGTGCGAGGGTGAAGGGCAGCAGCTCTCTCGCCTCCTCCTTGCTATCTGCCCGCTGCCAGGCGGAGGCAGGTCCCTCCCCAGGCGGGTGAGAGTCCCACACGGAAGTCGAGTGGCTGCTCGGCTCACATGAGACCTCAGGGGAAGGGGCTGGGGAAGGAGAGCACGCGCCGGGAGGGACCCCAGGAGCCCCACAGCTCGTCCTGCCCGCGGCCTCAGCTCCAGCTCCTGCCCAGGACCCAGCTCCTCAGACCTGCCCGGAGGAGCAAAAGGAGGGAGGGGGCAAGAGAGAGGCTCTCCACTCCACCATGCAGGTAGGAAACACTGCTCAGCTATTTCCAAGAGGTCACTTCTCAGCACCCCCGAAGGGGTCTCAGGAGCACCTGCAATAAAGCAAGGGGAGGGAGGGAGCTGTGACGTTTTGTTTCTCCAGCCTGAAAGAAAAGATGAGGATCCCTTTCATTCACAGAGCCAGGCAAGGCCTGTGAGGCTGGGGCAGGAGCGGCTGCAGAGCGCTGTCTGCCCGCTCAGTGGCACAGCTCTTAGGAGGGCACCAGGCAGGGTGGCAGTGCTCGAGGGGGAGCGTTTGTAAGAACCATCCCCGAGATAAGAGCAACTTGATCATCTCGGTGTGGGTGATGGGAACCACCCAAACCCTCACCCGGCCACAGTTAGAAAGGAAAACAAGGGTGCCGGATCCTACCC
>NW_008633427.1:1200-3624 GCF_000691845.1 Merops nubicus | reverse complement strand
CTCACCGCCCCGCCGAGATGGTGCGGGAGGATGACAAGGGCATCCCGGTGCGCGTAGCGCTGCGCTGCCGGCCCCTGGTGCCCAAGGAGACCAGCGAAGGGTGCCAGTCCTGCCTGTCCTTCGTGCCCGGCGAACCGCAGGTAGGGCAGCCCGGCCTCCCCCGGGCCCAACCCCGCTCAGCGCGGTCCGTTCTGTCTCCTCCGCAGGTGGTGGTGGGCAACGACAAGGCGTTTACCTACGACTACGTGTTCGACCCCTCCGTGGAGCAGGAGGAGGTTTTCAACACGGCCGTGGCCCCCCTCATCCGAGGCATCTTCAAAGGTTCGTGCTCGCGGAGCTCAAGGTCTCGGTTCAAACGCCTGGGGGTTTGGGTGGGCTCCATCTCCCCTCCCTGACCCGCTTTTCCTTTGAGCCTCTTGGAAAATTGAGCCCTGGGCTGACTCTTGATGCAGTGAGGAGCAACAAATCTTCCCTCTTTACAACCTGTTGTACTCAACATGACCACTGTGGTTTTTTTTGGGTCGTTTTGGTCCCTGAAAGCTTTTATTCAAGGCAAGAGGATTTTACCAAGGATAACGTGATGACTTTATTAGCATCTCATCCCCAAACCTGTTAGTGATGCTGCAGCAGGGTTGGGATGGCAGACAGCCCACACTGTTTGTGTCCATCTCTGAAACAGCAGCAGTGCAGCCTTAAGAAAGGGCTGGAATCACGATTTTATCTGTGTTTTAGGGAGCTTTTTGTCGACGTTTTCCCTCCTGCTGTGCACAGAGCTTGTGGGAGCTGCCAGCGAGGGGCGGGGCTTTGCCAGGAGGATGGTTTTGCTGTGCTGCAGCTTTGTTCCTCAGAGCTTCTGCTGCTTCTCCCGTGGCTGCCTGATCCAGGAGCCCTTTGTTCCCCCAGGGTACAATGCCACCGTCCTAGCCTACGGGCAGACAGGATCTGGGAAGACCTACTCCATGGGAGGCACCTACACTGCCACTCAGGAGCACGAGCCTCATGTGGGGGTCATCCCCCGGGTCATCAAGCTGCTCTTCAAGGAGAAGGAGCAAAGGCAGGACTGGGAATTCCTCCTCAAAGTTTCTTATCTAGAGGTAAGAAGAGCTGGTTTGATTCTCAAGCTGTGAACTGCACACCAAGAGAGCTGGACTGAGGCCACTTCCTTCCAGGAGCAAGTGTTGCCTCAACCAAAACTCAAAGCTGTGAGAGGTCTTGTCAGGGGCTGGGTTCTGACTCCTGGCTGTCAGTCCCTGAGGGCAGAAGGAGAACGTTGTGTGGAGCTGGCTGTGACTTCAGTGTCACCCTGTGTCACTCTGGGGGTGAATCTTTGTCTCGTGAGGCTGCTCACTCACTCTGAACCTCTGCTCTGACCCTTCCAGATCTACAACGAGGACATTCTGGACCTGCTGTGCCCCTCCAGAGAGAGATCTGCCCAGATCAGCATAAGGGAGGATCCAAAAGAAGGCATAAAGGTCTGATCCCTCACTGTATGTGGGTACAGAAGAGGGTGACAAGCCTTGAAATGAGTTTTTTTTTTTGGGGAAACAGCCATCTGCCTCCACCACTGCTTTAAATAAATTGAACTACTGATGATCTTCAAGCTTACTCAAAGGGTAACACCTTTGAGGTAAAAAAGTTACCTAATAGGGTTAAACATTCATGACAAAGCCACTTGCAGGTCCTATTCTGACTTGTTTTTAAGTCTGATTTAGGGAAGTGCTGTCCTGTGGGTCCCTTCACTGAGTTTCAAGCCCTGTTGCACTTGTTTGGCAGAAGCAGGGTGTGACAGAGAGATCCTGGGGGAGAACTAAGTGCTGAAGTTGTTTTTCTTAGCAGTTCCCTGTGCTTATGGTGTGGTGCAGGAAACCCTCGTGCTGCTGTGAACACACAGGATCATTTTTCTGGTGTAAGTCAGGGAAAGGAGAAGGGGATCAATGTTTTTTTCTCCCTGGACACAGATCGTGGGCTTGACAGAAAGACAAGTCTCCTGTGCACAAGACACTGTGGCCTGCCTGGAGCAAGGGAACAACTCCAGAACAGTGGCCTCCACAGCCATGAACTCCCAGTCCTCACGGTCCCATGCCATCTTCACCATCTGCATTGAGCAGAAGAAGAAAAATGACAAGTGAGTGTGGTCCTCAGCCAATTCTAACAGCTCCTAGGGGCCAGAGTTGCTCCAAACCTCATTGCCCTGTTGTTCTCTCTTGGTCTTGGGTGAGCTCAGCTGAGATATTCTTGTGGCAGTGCCTCTCTTTGGCTGCCTCTGGTTTTTTTTCAGTGTAGTCACCACTATCTTGCTCCTTTTCTATCCACACCTTTATGTGAGAGAGTAAAACAGTTTCTCTCTGCCCTAGGAACAGCAGTTTTCACTCCAAGCTACACCTGGTGGATCTTGCTGGCTCTGAGAGACAGAAGAAGACCAAG
>NW_008633427.1:0-1169 GCF_000691845.1 Merops nubicus | reverse complement strand
CTGTAAGAAGGTCTGTAGTGAAAGGATGGGGTATAAATTTGGTTTCTTCCCTGTGGCTGTTGAGGTGACTCTACTCCCTGTTACCTCTTTACAGGCATCAACATCAACAGAGGGCTCCTGAGCCTGGGGAATGTCATCAGTGCTCTTGGTGAGGAGAACAAAAAGGGTGGCTTTGTCCCCTACAGAGACTCCAAGTTAACCAGGCTGCTGCAAGGTAAGAGACAGCTGATGGTCCTCAACCTACAGCTGCACTGCAACCAGCAAAGCAGCAAAAAAACAACCCCAGCAGTAGCAGAACCACAGCCCAGAGCAGCAGCTGCTGGTGACAGGGGCTCAGTGCCTCTTCCCCTCTGAGCTGCACCTTCCCTGGGCTCAATTTTGGGTTGTAAATGCATCGAGATGGACTCATTCCCTTTGTGATGGGGGAAATGAGACCAATTCAGTGCATTTTTAGTGGGGAGAAGGAAGATAAGCTCTAACTTCTCTATTTATACCCTCATTAGAGCTGCTTCCTGGAGGGTATTGCAGCCAGAGTGCAGCTCAGGCTGCCTGTGCCTGCACTGTGCCCATCAGGTTTGGGTTGTTTTCTTAGCCTCAATCTCTGGTGTCTATTTTTCAGTAGCTGTGATGCTCTTTTAATACATTTTGTCTAAGCCTGGTGATATTAAAAGAAGCACAGACATAATAATGCAGTTTACTGGGATTTTTTTGGGGAGTTCAATAATTTGATCTCTCTTCCTTTGGTTTGGCTCTTCTGTTTTCAGTGTTTGGAAGCAAATAATATAAAGCAACTGGATTATCCAGGGCTGGGTGTGGGGCCCTTTTTGCCCTCATCAAAAGCTTCAAGGGGCCAATGGGTGTTAGTGTAAAAGCAGAGGATCAAGTGCTGTGCAGCCTGATCTGAACAAATGTTCTTAGCCAGTAATTTAAACTGGAGGACAGTCTGAATTGTAGTGTCTGGATATCCAGGGAGGGCTTGGGTGGAAGAAGGGAAGGGAAAACCTGGGAGAAATATGCCAGAGATGACTTAGCAGGAGCTGGGCTGTTGATGGGAAATCATCAGTGCTCAGAGCTGAGATACAACTCTGGGGCTTTGGCTTTCCACAAAAGCTCTTTAGTGGAGTGCTGGCTTGGGGCAGTGACACCCAGCTGCTGCTTGGGCACCTTTT
>NW_008633426.1:3866-4123 GCF_000691845.1 Merops nubicus | reverse complement strand
CCCCTCCCTCCATCCCCGTCCGGGACCTGGGTTTGAGGCCACTGATGCTCCCTGTGCTGAGCTGGGCTCTTCAGGAGGGCTCTGCTGAGGAACCCCACTTTGGAGCCCAGTTCTGGAGCCCAGGGACCCTGCCCGGCCCTGGGAGCGGGTGAGGTGAAGACATTGAGACTAGGTAGGAGGAGGAAACTTTTCATTCTGAGGCTGGTGAGCCCCTGTCCCAGGCTGCCCAGAGAGGTGGTCGCTGCCCCATCCCTGGA
>NW_008633426.1:3240-3771 GCF_000691845.1 Merops nubicus | reverse complement strand
GCTCCCTGTGGCACGGGGTGGAGCTGACAGCCCTGTCTCTCCCCAGCCTCCACGCTCTCCCAGCTCTCGGACAGCGGGCAGACCCTCAGTGAGGACAGCGGGGTGGACATCGGGGAGCTGGAGCCTGGCAGCAGGGACAGGAGCCGGCAGCCGGTCCCCGGGAGAAGCCGAAGCCTCAAGGAGCCCACGAGGAGCGAGGGGGTGGCCGAAGGGGCCTCCAAGCCGGTGAGGTTGGGGCCTCGGGGCACTGCTGTTTGTGGGAGGGGGCACCTGGGGCTACCAAGGGGTTCCTCTGCCTCGTCCCCTGCTTGGGGCCTGGGTGGGTTGTTTAGAGAGGGGCTGATTCGCTCCATCCTGGGTGTCCTGGTTCCGTGTAAAAAGGGATTCAGGGCAGGACCCACATGGAACAGAACTATGTACTCGCCTCTCCCCCCCCTGAGAGCGAGAGAGACACTTTGGAAAAAAAATGAAGTATATTGTTTAACAAGGAACAGAAAACGAAAAAGGGAGGTAAGGAAAATAATATATACA
>NW_008633426.1:2302-3172 GCF_000691845.1 Merops nubicus | reverse complement strand
GGCCAACCTCCCTCGGAGATGCAGGGCAGGTGTGAAATTAGCACCCACTCCCTGCCTCTTATCAGAGTGTATGTGGGAAGGGGAGGGAATACAATGGTTCACCCCCACCCGGGGTCCTCCCAGTTGCTGGAAGGTCACGCCCCCATTCCAAGCCTCAAACCAGGACACTGGGAAAATCCGACCCACCCCAGCTCCAGCGAGGTGGGAGCTGGGGAGCTGAGCCCTCAGGAGGTGTCTCCCCACAGCTCTTCCTCTGGCTGTTTACTTGGGGCAAAACTCAAGTTATTTACAGATATAAAAAGAACCAAGCTGCCTGGGCCGTGGCAGAGTTCCTGGCTCTGGGGGGGCATCTGCAGGGCAACATCCCATGGGTGAGGTCACCTGTCCCCTGGAAGGGAAGGGGCATCAGCTATCAGAAGTCAGAGGATTGCAGAGGGGGGCAGGTGGGTGGGGGGCTGCCCTGCTCCTCCCCAGACCCCCCAGGTCAGGATTTCGGGCACCAGGAGTCAGAGAGGAAGCACAGGCAGCTCAGCCAGAGCTGGACTTGCCCCGGGAGGTGCCCGGCCTCCCTGGGCAGCGCTGGCATCTCCCCCTGCAGCCAGGGCTCCTGGAGCCCACCTCCTGCCTGATCCGGGTGTCCAAGAGCGCGCCCACCTTGGGCATTGCCATCGAGGGGGGTGCCAACACGCGGCAGCCGCTGCCCCGCATCGTCACCATCCAGGTAGGGGGGCTGAGGACGGCAGGAACTCCACACACCTCCCGGCGCCCCGCTCCCCGGGACAGCCCTTCGGCCACGGCAGGGTCTGGGGGTGTCCTGTCCCCCTCCAGAGCCCTGCCCAGGGTGGGGTTTGGGGTGGCCTGTCCCCGTCC
>NW_008633426.1:0-2205 GCF_000691845.1 Merops nubicus | reverse complement strand
GCGTAGTGTAGGTTTGGTGGTGTCCTTTCCCCCTCCCAGAGCCCTGCCCAGGGTGGGTTTTGGGGTGACCTTTCCACCTCCCAAAGCCCTGCCCAAGGGAGGTTTTAGGGTGTCCTTGCCACCTCCCAGCGCCCTGCCCAAGGGGGGTTTTGGGGTATCATTTGCACCTCCCAGCACCCTGCCCAAGGGGGATTTTGGGGGTGTCCTTTCCCCCTCCCAGAGCCCTGCAGCTCCCCAGGGTTGCCCTCGTGTCCCGTGGGTGATCCTGTACCATCAAACACATCCCAGGAGCCAGGGCTTTGCCGCAGACGTCTCCCAGGGTGTCTGGGCAGCCCCAAAATCTCAGCTGATGTCTGCGAATGTCTGGAAACTCCCTTGTTCTGCTCAGATAGAGGACTGGGGAGGGGGAAATGGTGGATGATAGCTGGGGAGCTGAGCCCTCGGGAGCTGCCTCCCCACTCCTCTTCCTCTGGCTGTTTATTTGGGGCAAAATTCAAGTTATTTACAGCAAAAAAAATAACCCCAAAAGGCAGAGCTGCCTGCGCCTTGGTTGTTCTTGCCCCCCCCAGCCGGTGCCACGCTCCGGGAGCGAGCAGGAGGGGAGCCAAATTTCCTCCCCTCTTTCCAAAACGGTGGAAGAATTCCCCGGATGGCTGGGTGGGAGCAGGAGCCCATCACCTCTCTCCTTGCAGCGCGGGGGTTCAGCACACAACTGTGGGAAGCTGAAGGTGGGCCACGTCATCCTGGAGGTGAACGGGACGGGGCTGCGGGGCAAGGAGCATCGGGAAGCCGCCCGCATCATCGCCGAGGCCTTTAAGCTGAAGGAAAAGGACTACATCGATTTTTTGGTCACAGAATTCAACGTCGCCCTTTAGGAACTCCAAGGAGGGGCCGGGGAGGGGGTTTGGGGAGCGTGGCTGGGGATAGGGAGCACCCAAACGGGGATGAAGAGCGGCGGCATAGAGGTGTGAAAGCAGCATCCCACCCCGCAGAGCCTTCGCCCCCTCCCCGTGCACAGACACACACACACACACACCCAGCTTGTCCCCAGATGTCCCCTCGCCCACCACAGATCCTCACTGCCTGGGAAGGGCAGGCTGAGAACAGGCAGAAATCAGTGCACATCCCTCAAAGTCACTTTGAGAGGGGTGGCTGCCCTTGGGGAGCGTCCCTCTGGGAGCAGGGCAGGAGGACAGCAGGCGTGGGGTGTCCCCGCTGTCATTTGAGTGCCACACGCAGGACAAGGTGGCCCCGTGGCTCAGGGTTGGAGGGTGTTTCAGGTGGTCGCTGCTCCTTTGGGTGCTCCCCCCTGGGGGGGACGCAGAGAGAGCAACTTGGAGGCCTTGTACATCGCTGGCAGCGTCGTCGTATTTGTACATACAGAGCTTGTGCTTTTAATTTTTCAATAAATCTTATCAGGTTAGAAAACAGGGTGGGGCTCAGGGGGAGGATCTTCGAGGGGAGGAGGGGGGGATAGGAAGGAAAGGGGCACATCAGGGTGGGCATCACGGGTGGGTGAAGCTGACCCATCCTCATCCCCATCCCCTGCCTGGGCCCTTCGGGGATGAGGATGGAGATGGAGATGAGGGTGGGGATGGGGACTGGAGATGGAGATGGGGATGGAGAAGGGGGTGGATGTTGGAGATGGATGGGGATGAGGATGGGGATGGAGATGGGGATTGGAGATGGGGATGGGGATGGAGAAGGGGATGGAAATGGAGATTGGGGATGGAGATGGAGGTGGATGGGGATGACAATGGGGATTGGAGATGGAGATGGTGATGGAGATGGGAGATGGGGATGGAGGTTGGAGATGGATGGGGCTGAGGATGGGGATGGAGATGGGGATTGGAGATGGGGATGGAAATGGAGATTGGAGATGGGGTTAAAGATTGGAGATGGGTGGGGACTGGAGATGGAGATGGACATGGGGATGGAGAGGAGGATGGGGATGACGATGGGGATTGGAGATGGAGATGGAGGTGGTGATGGAGATGGGAGATGGGGATGGAGATGAGGAGGGAGATGGGGATGGAAATGGAGATTGGAGATGGAGATGGAGATGGGGATGGGGATGGGGATGGGGATGGGGATGGGGATGGGACAGCCCCAGGCCACACTCCACTCCACCAGAGCGTGCCTGCGCTGCATTAATTATTTTAATGAGCACCACCCGCCTCCGCTCTGATTGGCCGCGCGGCCGCG
>NW_008633425.1:476-874 GCF_000691845.1 Merops nubicus | reverse complement strand
CAGGCCCTCCAAGCTGCCTGCGACGGCGGCGGCAGCCACCTGTGAGCCGTGCTGGTCCAAGCGGGGCAGCAGCCGCCCCCGGCCCCGGGACAGAAGCACAAGGGGCAGCAGAGGCTCTGCCCCATCTCTGCTGCCAGGCTCTGCCCCCCTGCCCCCTGTGCAGGCTGCAGCGTGTCCAGGCGTGGAGCTGCACCCTCCATCACTGGTTAGAAAGAAACAGAGGTGCTTTGAGAAAGCAAGGGGGGCTTGATCCTGAGGGACCAGCCTTTGAGACATTGTTAAAGGTGCAGTTGGTTACCAAACCTTGGCCAGGTATTAAAAGGAGAATACAGAAAGACAAGGAGGGGCAAAATAGGCCCTTGGAGGAATTGGCTAGGAGGTCACAGCAGGGGGATTTC
>NW_008633425.1:0-333 GCF_000691845.1 Merops nubicus | reverse complement strand
GAAAGGGTCAACCAAAGCCTCCGCTGGGAAGAGCTCAGCATGCCATCTGCAGGAATGAGGGACGCTGGAAGAGGGAGAGCTTAAGCTTTGAAGTGATTTTAACAAAATTGATTTTGGCATTTTAAGTGCTTTGGATAAGAGTAAAATTTTACCTTATTTGTAAAACTTCTATAGATCTTATTGGAAGTGAGGAGACAATTATCCAACCTTAATAAGGGTATTATTATTCTGTCTGTAATTATGTTCATCAAAAATGTGCATAAATAGGTGTAATGTAATAACACTGAAAAAGAATCAGTGAAAACTTTATTATTTGTAAGACACTTTGCAGAG
>NW_008633424.1:0-5489 GCF_000691845.1 Merops nubicus | reverse complement strand
TGGTGCCGCGCCGAGGATGGGTGGCAGAGCTGGGGGTGGCGTGTCCCGCCTGGAACGTTGTCCTCCAGCTGCTTCGGGAACTCGGAAACCTGCCTAGCAATTTTCCAGCAGAGCCCCAGCCGCGGGGGTGACAGGCACGAAGCCGCTCCAGACGGGACACTGCAGACGAGCAGCAGAGGAAAGAGCAGGAGTCCCGCTTTTGGATCTTGCCTCTGTGTTTTCCTGCCCCTCCGGGCTGTGGAGGAAAGCAGTGCTATTTGCTGCCACTTGTGCAGGCGAGCTGCTCTGCTCGGTGTGGATGGTGGTCAGGACTAGTTGGTCAGCGTCTCTAAATGCCACCTGAGGCGAAAGTGCTTGTCCTGTGTCTTGCAACAGGGTGCCCCATTTTTCCTTCTCTTTAACTCCCCACGAGCCCCAGAAGGTCCGGGTGACCAGTGGGTTGCTCTGCCAGCAGCAGCACTAAGCCACTGGTGTATGTTTCCCGTGGTGAGGCGCAAGGTGCTGTGCACCAGGCGTTGCTTCACACTTGTAGGGGCTGCACAGCAGCTCTGGCTCAGCCTCCAGCCTCTTGATGCCAGTGTTTTCCAGCTCCTTACTCCTTCTGCACCTGTATCAGAATGGGGTTAGATGTGTGTATGGCTTCAGAGAATACACTCTGTGTGGCTTTGTTAGAGAAATTGCAGGGTAGGGGATTTGTCTTCTGAGGGCTTGGAAACCTTTCATCATAACCGAGGCTGTATCTGCAGAGTTGAGACTAGTCAGAGTTTCCAGTGTTGAGTAGCTATATAGACTTGGAACAAAAGAAAAAGGAAATTTCATGTCCTCTAATCTGCAGAAGGACGTGAATTCAGCAGTTTAGCTGAAATGCTTGTAGATGAATTACGTCTTCAGCTGTGGTCTCTGAACCTCTGGCTTGCCTTCTCTCGAGGTCTGCGGCTGATTCTTGCAGTGCACATCAGCAGCTAGGCCATGGGCAAACTCAAGATTTCAGGGCTGTTTGCACCTGAATGTGTCTATGCACACATACCTATTTCAGGGCTCAGAGCCTGAAAGCTTTGCCATGATGCTCTTTTTCTCTGTTTTTCTGCAACACTTAAAAAGCCTGCCCTGATACTGTAGGAACACACCTGCTCTGTGTTAACATTCCTCCAGCATCCTGGTTTCACCACAAGGAACAAATATTAAGTTACACTTTGCAGAGATTTATTGTTTCTTCTTCAGGCACGTGAAATACACTAGAAAGTCAAGATAGGCTTGTGGTTTGACCTTTGCAAGTCTCTCTGCTGGAAGGGCTGTATCTTTGGGAAGCAGAGATTTAAAGCTGTCTAAACACTTTAAAGAGAGGCTGATGTTCACGGTGCAGGTAAAGGCAGGGCAGTGAGATACTTGGCATTTATTATTCTTTTCAGAGTACATAAACTCAGCTTGACAAGTTTGTTCAGTCCCAGGGCAGAGATGGATTTCTGAGCCTGGATGTGAAATCCAGCCTGCTCATCTCCCTCAGGCCTTTCCAGATGGTCTATAAAAGCATTTTGTTACTTCAAGCTGTGGTTCCACAGCCCTTAATATCAGGTTTGGACACTCCATTTCTTTATACAGATCTGACCTTTATCAGGTGCAGGCACAGCATCACAAAGTTACCACAAATTTGCTGAATTTCTCAGACCATGGGATACCATGTTGATGGTGACTTATGGCTTCTGAGCTGTAGGGGAGCTGATACAGTGCAAAGCCTTTTTGTACAAAGCTACTAATCAGTGCAGTTTTATAGTGTCACTGCTTTGTGCTGCATGGGTTGGGACCCTTTGACCATCAGGAAGGGTTCCCCTGTATTCTTGAAACACCTTTCCTCATGTGCAAACAAACATGAAAAAATTGTATAAACTGTTGTTACCCTGTGCCCCCAAACAGTCCTCATACTCATTACATATACACGCTCTTATTTATCCTCTCCCCTTATCTTTATACCCTATTCCCCAGTTAGCACAAGGCTCTGGTGGCACTGTCTGGGTAAAAAGCAAATGATGTGTACCATCCTATTCACAATTTGTTTTGCAGACCTCCAAACTGTTAATTAAAGAAACCTTGCGGGCACCCAACTTTCTTCAATTTGCATGTACTTCAAACCTTAAAGTAGAACTTACAAGTTTTGTATTTTCCATTTAAGGATCCAGTTTTTGAAGTGTGGCCAGGCAGGGACCTAGCTCCTCAACTGCTCTGAACGCAGAGCCTAAAGAACTGGGCAGTAGTCAAAGAGCAAAGCTAGGTCTATGCTCCAGGTAGCTCACCTCCAAACCCTGGGCAGGATATACAACCTCTCCTTCTCTGCTGTTCTGCTCGCTGAAGTACAAGTTGGTTAAAAAGCTTCTTAGGAGGTTATCCCTTCCGAGGAAGAGCTGGCATGGCTCAGGTAATGGCAGCACTATCTAAATTCAACTGACCCATCTCCTTTTAATAAAACAGCTGCTTCTTCACCAGTTTTGCAAAGAAAATCTGGGCTGTGTAACGTGGGATACAGCAGTCTGGGTGGCTGGTAGCAGTCAACATTGTTAGATAATGTCCTTGCTTCTGTAAGGCTTGAGGAATCCCAGAGAGCAGCAGCACTGCCTGAAGTTGCAGCCTGGGAGAAATGGCCACTCTTCCCTGGCACAGACCCTTCTGCTTTGGCACATTTCAACACAGGACACCGAATACTGTTCATCTTCCTCCAGGCTAAGTGTTGTTAAACCACATTGCCAGTTCTTTCTGATTACCTGTCTCCATGGGGCTAAGACTTTCCAGTCTGTCTGTACAGCAGTGAAACTGTTATCTAGGTGGAGATCTAAGAACTATCCATGTCCCTTCAAAGCTGGCTCTGAAACAGGACCCCCAGGCAAACAACCAAGTGGAGCATTGCCACATTGGCTCATCTTTCCTGTCCAGCAGGGCCGTGGTCAGAACCAGTTTCTCTGGGAGAGGAGAAGGAACTGGGTGTTCCCCCAGCAGGCTGGACCCTTCCACAGATCTTTGCCTTCACTCTTCTTGAAAGGCTTCTTGCTTTCAGGAAGCTCTTTTCTATATCCAAATGAAGTGTAAACCAGCACTGATCTTCTTGTGCTTCTGGAGGGTGTTTAATATTTTTTTTCTCCTCTGAGTTGCTGCAGAGTGAAAAAGGACTCACCTTGCCAGCTCTTCTAGTGGCTATTTAGAACACTGTAGGAGAGCAATAAAACTGGTGAGGATGGATCAGTGTCCCACTCCAGCTGCTTGCAGCTGCTCCAGCTTTCCAAAGGCACACTGGGGAGCTGAGGAGCAGGGCTGGAAATCGGAGGCAAAGAGAAGGGTGCACGAGAGGACTTTGCTGAGCTGCAACCAGCCCCAAGGCCCAGGGTGAAGGGAAGCCTGGCAGATTTGGCTTGTGGCTCCTTACAAGGTCCATGCAGATCAATCCCCTTTTGCTAACACCTTCTTCTTTATTTTCATGCATCTGCATAGCTTGGGATGTCCTGTACATCTGTTATGAATTAAACTGTTTCCTGTCCCATGCCCTGGTACACTGGCCTTGCACTGTACAAAGGCAGTTGGAGTTTGTTTGCTCAGTGAGTTTGTGGTTGACACGAAGCTGGGCGGGAGCGTAGAGAAGCTCAAGGGTAGAAAGGCTCTGCAGAGAGATCTGGAGGGATTAATGGGCTGAAACCAACGAGACGAGGTTCAACAGGGCCAAGTGTCAGGTCTTGTACTTGGGCCACAACAATCTTCTGCAACACTCCAGGCCTGGGGAAGAGTGGCTGGAAACTGCCTGTCAGAAAGGACCTGGGGGTGTTGGCTGATAGCGAGCTGAAGATGAGCCAAGAGTGTGTCCAGGGGGCCAAGAAGGCCACCAGCATCCCGGCTTGGACCAGTTCTAGTGTGGCCAGCAGGAACAGGGCAGGGATCATCCCCCTGGACTTGGCACTGGGGAGGCCACCGCTCAAATCCTGGGGTCAGTTTTGGGCTCCTCACTCCAAGAAGGACCTTGAAGGGCTGGAGCATGGCCAGAGAAGGGTGACAAAGCTGCTGGGGAAGGGTCTAGAGCCCAAGTGGGGGGAGGAGCAGCTGAGGGAGCTGGGGGTGCTGAGCCTGGAGCAAAGGAGGCTCAGGGGAGACCTTCTGGCTCTCCTGACAGGAGGTTATGGAGAGGTGAGGGTGCTGGCTTTCCTGGCATTTAGACAAGCTTTGTGTCTTTCACTGGCTGGTCATAGAGCTACAGTGATTTGCTTTTGCTCGAGTGTCCTCTGGCCATGTCTTGCAATGCTCTGAGAGAAGGGCAGAGTATCTTGGCAGGGCCTGAGCTCCCTGTACCAGCAGCCCCGGGACACTCAAGGTGGTGGTTTCCTTACAGCATCTCCCCTTGGCATGGAAGGTTGGGGGTTCTCACCCTTTCCTCTTGCTCTGTAATTGCAGCGTCTGCATCCAGGGACGTCTATTTTACTACATCCACTCCCCCAGCTCTTATCTACAAGGCCCTTAGTGCACGAGGTGGCCTTTAGATATAAGCAGATCTGGAACAAAGTACCATCTACTTCTCTGGAGTTAACGTCCCTTTTGCCACAGAGGAAGTAAAACGTGGGAGGGGCACGACTCCTGTGTCGAATTAAGTGGCTTCGTTTCTCCTTGTGGCTTTCTGTGGCTGATGTGCAATAGTCTCTGTGCCTCCTTAGCCAGCAAAACACATGATTGTCCTTTTCCAAACACATCTGGATCTTAAAAAGATTCCTCCATCGCATCTGCTTGGCAGCGACCACCTGAGGCAGCCTTTATTACCCACTGCTAATCCAAAGTGTGCTGCTGTTGTATGGGAATTCTTGAAGGCTGTTGATTCTGGTGAGGTGAAACCCAAAGGGACGTCCTGTAGTGCCCCGAGCATGTAGAGACAGACACACACCACTCCAAGCACTGCCCACCCTGTGACACTGGAGCAGGGGAGGGGCTGGTCCCACCACGTTGGGTCGGGCGGAGGTGTGACCAGAGGAGATGCCCATGCAGGGGCTGTGCCAGCAGCTCTGTGCCCCCCACGCACACTCAGCAGGTGTCACCACGTCCCGAGTCACCACCCCTTGCCTGACACCACCAACCTCACAGGGAGGAAGGGGAAGTACAGGAGGTGCCGCCATTGCATTTACGGCTGTGCCTTTTTACAGCTGATACAGCAGGAGTTGCTTTTGCTTCTCCCCAGGGCACGGGGCAGAGCTGTCTCCAGACCCGAAGGGCAGGCTCGGCGGCGCCCACACAGCAGTCCTCAACGTGGGCAACCCCAGTCCTGCTCCCTGTAGCCCTGAGGCCACCAAGGGGACTTGAGGAGGAGACTCCTGCTGCCGGCTTCACGGGAGGAACTGCTGCTTGCCAGGATTCACACCCATCTTCCTGGGGTGCTGAGCTGCTCAGGATCCTGACCCCTCCTGGCTCCTCGCTCTGCTGCTGGCGGTGGGGATCCATGCGCAGCCGGGGACGCTGGGCAGAGCCAAGCCCGT
>NW_008633423.1:7295-45316 GCF_000691845.1 Merops nubicus | reverse complement strand
GCCAGCAGCCAGGCGTGGCCACCTCGCCGCCACGCTCCGCTGTTCCCGTCGTGGACTGCCCCAGGGCCTGCGGGAAGGAAGAGGAACACCCGCCTGGTCAGCCACAAAGCCAACAAGGACCCATCAAACACACAACAAAAACCAATCAAACCGCACCTCTGGGCGCCCCCCCAGTGCCAGTGCACATAGAATCACAGACTGGTTTGGGTGGGAAGGGACCTTTACAGGTCATCTACTCCAACACCACCCCTGTAGTGAGGAGGGACAGCTTCAACTAGAGCAGGTTGCTCACAGCCCCATCCAGCCTCATCTGGAATGGTTCCAGGGATGAGGCATCAACCACCTTTCAAAGCAACCTGCGCCAGGGGCTCACCCCCCTCAGTGTAAAAAATTTCTTTCCTGTATCTAGTCAAATCTCCTCTTTTAGTTTAAAACCATTACCCCATGGTGGCACTGCCCTGTCAATAGCTGCCAAGCACCCCAATCCACCCATGTCCTCCTTGAAAGCACGGCACCATCCATCCCCATCCACCACAATCCTCAGGACATGACACACACTTGGGCCCTAGACCCCATCCTGAGCTCATCCTCTGCTCATCATTGTGAACCAGCCTCCTCTGACACCCTTTGCCCCTCTGCCAAACATTTCCAAGCCACAGTTGTAGGGGACAAGACCGCTTTGGCCCAACACTCCCCACCCTCTCCCAACCCTGTCGAGCTGGCGTAGGGGTGACCACCCTGTTGTTCCCCACTTGTGTCCCTTGGAGGGTCTCAATAACCATCTGCCCACCCAGCAGAGATGCCAGCAGTGGTTCTATGCTTGGGACTCCATGCTTGCTACCCTCCCTGGAGAGGGTCATCACTGGTAATGTGCTCTGCCCCCACGTGGGCCTGGGCCATTTCAAGAAAAATGGGATGAGGAGAGTCAAGAAGAACTGAGCCCACCCATGCTGTGGGGGATCATGAGGGTGAGGAGCTTGTAGCTCACCATGGGAAAGGATGTGGAGGGTGCCTGACCCTTTGCTTTTAACAAACACCCTGAATAATGGCCCAGGGAAGACCAGGCTGGGAAGAAATCTCAGGATGATGATGCCTGGGCCAGTGAGGCTGCCCTCCAGGTCCAATTGACTTGCCCTTCCTAAACCTCAGGAGATGTCCCCTCGCTTCAAAGCCCAAGCAAGGCGCTGAGAGCCATTAACCATTTAGTGTCCCACCAGCAGCACTCATCCAGTGTGCTCACAGACAACTCCTGACACTTCCCCTTCAGCCCCAGGTCCTGGCGTGGCTGGGAAGCTGTGCACAAGGGCACATCTGGAGACACCACTGTCCCCATGCTACCTCCATCACCCACCCAACACCTCCGAGTCATCCTGATGGCTGACCTCTGAATCCATCCTAAACAAAGCTGCCTGCCTTTGGCTCCCCAAAATCAAGATGATGCCAGGTTGGACAGCTGGTAAGATGGCATGGCAGAGCGACAGCCACCCTGGCCACAAACAACACCAGAAGGAGGACTGGATGCCTCTCTACCACTACCACATCCCCCCAGAAAAGCACTAGGAGCACCCAGGAGGAGAAAGGATCACCAGACTGATGTACACAGCAGCACAGGGAAAGCAGACCACAGAGACATCCTGCTTTGAGGGTGGTGGGGAGGGAGCGCGGGGCTGCGACGGGGGCACGAGGCATGCGGAGGGCACGGATGGGTGTGGAAGGCTGGCAGGGAGGAGGTGGGATGGGAGGGCAGCTGGCTGACAGCCCTAATTCATCTCTGGACCCGTGGGAGCAGGGGGGTAGTGGGACGGGAGGTCAAGGCGGCGCTGCCGCCAGAAAGAGTTGGGGCAGGAGCCAGAGGGACCCGTGGGGAAACAGAGCAGGGGGAGCACTGGCGTGGCGGGGTCCCCAGATTACTGACCTTTCCAGGGTGTCAGAGCAGTAGTTGTCTCTTCTAAAAATTAAAGAACAAGGGAAAGTTAAGGCAAAAGGGCAATGGAAAGCGCAGGCTCAAGACGCTTCCCTCAGCCAGCCCTCGCCCCGGGGCTGGGGAACACAAAGTGGAGGGGGTAGCAAGTTTGATGCTGCTGCCCAAATTGGGACCTGCTCCTCTGGGACCACGGCCCCCCTGTCTGGGAAAAGTGCTGCGTGAGCTGAGATGAGCCACCTTTGGGGTCCTGGACCTGGGGGAAACCCTGGCAGAGTCCATGCTTGCACCCCAAGCAAAAAGTGAAGCGTGGGGGCTGCAATTTGGGGGATTCTGGGGGTTTGGCTCTCCCTTGCGCTCCTCCCATTCCCCTCCAGTGTAGGTTCAGGGACCACCCCTCTCAATAACCCTGTGGACAATCCCCAAAGGGTTGTCCTTCCACCAAGTGTCCATCCACTGAGCACTCCATTGCATTACAGAGTGCATCAAATCCGCCTCTGAATGAGGTGGTGTGCCTATAACAAGTGCTATGTGTTAAAGCACTCGTTG
The DNA here is from genome assembly GCF_000691845.1 of Merops nubicus. NCBI lineage: Eukaryota > Metazoa > Chordata > Aves > Coraciiformes > Meropidae > Merops > Merops nubicus. The sequence goes on along the minus strand of NW_008633423.1, from coordinate 42,846 downwards.
ACCTCCCTGAAAAACCAGACTACTAAAAGTTTTAGAAGATGTACACTACATAAGGCCCTGTCACATGGCCCCAGAAAGGCTCACATCATGGTATCCACCCAGATTAAACCTCCGTTTGCAGGGCAAAAAACTCCAAAACACTCACTAAGCCTCAGGGAAAAGGGCTCTAAAACTGTCCCCCAAAATCTCACCAGTGAGACTTTTCTTGTGCTGTGGCTTTATGGAAATTATGGGAGGTCAAAGGGCACCGATGTTGTTCCCTGATGGAATTCATAATCAGACCAACTAAGCTAAAGGGGATCATACAATAATCTTAAGACTTATGCAGGACGCTTCACTAGGTCCCATCTGATGCTGCCATCATGGCACAAATTGTACAAACTACCACTTAAAGGTGAGAAACCAAATAACTAATAGCTCTCACAAAAACATCACCAGAGAGAAGTAATTTTCTGGTGGTTCTTTTTCCAGCCTGCATCTGTGGATGCCAAATGAGGTCGTATGTTAATAAAGCTTTTAACCTTAGAAACACATCAGGAGCCTACAAGATCAAAGCTAAGGATGTGCACGTGGCTCTGGACACGTTGGGTGCTCAGCACAGCCACCCTGGTGCTGCAGTGTCGACAGGGCTGGGCTCAGGCAGCTCCACAGTGCAAGAGCTGTGTGGGTGGGTTTATGTGGGACAAGGATCACCAGGAAGGCTGGTGGGGAAGAGAACTGAGACAGTGCCCAGGCAACGCTAATGATGGCTTAACGGGCAGGTAAAGATGCTCACGTCCATCACTTACAGCACAGGGCTTTTTTTTTGGGAACAAATGGTTGTGAGGCTCATCAACATCCAAGGTTAGGTCTACATCAGGGCTGCAGGGATGGAGATGAGCATCTGAGGTAGGACAGCACTGAGCCTGGTATCTTCTGCTCTCCCTAGAACAACCACTTCCCAGGGTCTCAACATGCCTCACTCCCCATGCCATGATGACAAGCTAAGTGTCCCCATGAGTACTTTGGGACTGCCCCCTATCTCTGCGGGCTCTGTGCCACTAAACAGCCAACCTCTCAGCCATGAGCCATCCTGCCTGGGGATGAGGAAGGCTTCTCTCCCCTTCCACTCACTCCCCATGCCATGATGACAAGCTAAGTGTCCCCATGAGTACTTTGGGACTGCCCCCTATCTCTGTGGGCTCTGTGCCACTAAACAGCCAGCCTCCCAGCTATGAGCCATCCTGCCAAGTGACCTGGGCATGAGGAAGGCTTCCACTCCTCTCCAGACATACAAAGACAAGAGGTGAGGAAAAGACAAGGCAGAAGATCCAGGGACACAATGCTTCACAGAACAATTACCCTGTGCATGGTGCTTGAACTAGTGGCCTCACTTATTCCCAAACCCGGGGAGAAAATGATGGAAGAGAAAAATGACACAACGATAAATTATTCACAACTTTGCAAAGACATCAGCATGGGAGATGAGATGCCTGGGATGATGGTGATGCCTGGATAGATGGCAGCTGGTCGACAATACATCATCCCCTTTCCAGGGAGACCAAAACTATCCAGGAGGGTAAAAAGGGTGCATGGTTTTGCTGGGGGGAGTGTCAAAACATGCTGCACAGCTGTTGTGAAAAAGAGTGAGAAATGCCACGGAAGCACCTACTGAGCCCCCAGACAATGGTTTATTCTGGGATGGGTGTGGGGGAAACTGTGCTGTGGCCCTTGGGGTGATCCCTCAAGTTTGCCATGATGACCCTGAGTGCCACCTCTCCTCCCACCATTCAGCATGGGAGGATTCCTTCAGAGGCTCTCCTAGGAATCTGTCAGAGCGAGAAGATGTAAACCCGCAGCCAAGTCCTAACTTTGCATCAACAATGGACCCCAAACTCTATGCCAAACACCTCACAACAGCAGTGGACATGGGAGTTACATCTGGATGCTTTCCACTTTCTGTTCACTTGCCATGGCCTCTGACCCACGTGCCACAGCAGAAAGGATCAACAGCAAACACACCTCTCCAGCAAAAGACAGAGAGAGACCCGCCCCACGCCTTGAACGCTGGAGGTCTCACCACTCTGCTGTGTCCCCAGCCTGGCCGGCCCCCTGGGCCCTACTCACCATAGAGGATCATGCTGGCGTTGGTGTTTCCTAGCTGGTTGGATGCTACACAAGTGTAGTTGCCATAGTCTTGCTCGGAGACGTTGAAGAAAGTCAGTTTGGAGAAGAAGTCTTTGTTCTCCACTTTCAGTCCTTTCTGCCCTTCAACCAGCCTGAGAGAAAGACAGAAGGGGACGGGGTCATGGGGATGGCATCAGGAGGAGGAGCGACAGCTATTTTCTATGACCCGGGCCTGCCTGTGAGCAGGGACATCACATCTGTGGGGAGCAATCAGGTGAGGGGAAGGTACTGGGAAAGACACAGGAGATGGATGCTGCTCTGCTAGGTCTCCTCCCTTAGCTGCCAGCCAACACCACCCCTGTGCTGTACAGAGGCATCCTCACACATGCAGAGGCACATGAAGGGGATGACTGCTGCACAGCGACAGGGCTGCTCACACACCCAGGGAAAGTGCCTGGAAAAGGCCTCTTCCCACCCAGTGGAAGAGTGAGCCCAGCTTCCCCCTCACACATCTGCCCTGAGGCCTCCTCAGTCCTCCCTGCTCACACCTTCCTCTCCCCTCTCCCCTGCCAGCCCTCCCTGTGCCCTGCTGGGGCTGGCAGCACGGGCAGCAGTGAACACCTTGGGGTGGACCCAAATGCCGGGCGGTGCTGCTCAACCGACACAAATGCTGACACCTTAACCAAGCGCCTTGGCTTCCCTGAACTCCTGTCCCCGCCTGCTCTGCTCCTGCAGCTCTTTCACTTGCTAATTCCTCCCAGGAGATGCCAGATTCCCTTCATCACCCTGGCTGGGCTCTGAAGGCTGATCCAGGCGGGCTGCACCCGCTCCCACCGCTGCTTGGCAGGCCCTCGTGATCTGACCTACTTCTGAGCGACACCTTTCATCTGCCACGCAAACATCCGCTGCTTTGTCTGCTCTGCCTGCTCCTTTCCTCCCCAAACTAGCTAGGCAGGCAGCCCCAGCCTCCACTCCAGCTTCTCTAACATCTTTGGCAGCTAAAGCACGCCTCCTTATTAGCCACCCTTGTGGCTTGTCCTGTGTTTGGCTGCACCATGGCCCCTCTGGGTTTCCCAGGGAGAAGTAATGCATATGTGAGTGAAAAAACTTTGCCTGGGGTCACATTTGCTCCAGAGTGGGACCCTGCTCCTGGCTGCACTGCTGCCCAGCTGCATCCCTGCCTCACTGCTGTGCCGGGACACGAGAGCTGCCACTTGACCTAAAAGTGTGACTTTTGCCCCAACGCTGAGCAGGGTAGCACGCTGGGCAGCATAACAAACTCAACATCATGTTCTTTGCCTTTCCAAGAGCAAGGGGCAGACACTGCCTTCTGGCCAAAGCACTGCAAGAGATGACAGGGGTTTCATTGGCTCCTAAGTGCTTGGATTTGTGCTGCCAATATCCCTCTCATCTGTTATGCTTCACCCAATTTACCACAAATTTACCATGGCACCATAAAACAGAGGTGTGGACGACTGCTGCCCTGCCCACACCATCTACTCAGATGGAGCCCAAAACCTGTCTGACAGAGGCTCCTGCAAAATCCTCCTCTATCAAATATTCCTCCTCTCTTTTCCACCACGCAGACAGCACTGAGTTAAATATAAAGCCCTGGCCTGTTTTTAACAGCTACCGAGCAGCGGTGGGTGCCACGATGCTGGCTGCTCACCAGGATGCCCAGATTATCCCCTAAAAGGCACAGGGGGCAGGACATGCCCTCTCGTTTTGGCCCCCCTGCCCCGGGTTCTTACCGCTTGTCGTCTTTGTACCACTGGAAGTTGGCAGAGGGGACGGCAGAGGCCTCGCACAGGAGGATGCCCTTCTGCCCCACCGGCACCCCGGTGCTCTTGGCGTCCGAGATGTACGGCGGGTCTGCGGGGAAGGAAGATGGGAAACCTGGGGTCAGTGCCCAGTGGCTTCGGGGCATCCTGCCCCATTCCATTGCTCCTCAGGCTCTCTTTTCTTTCCCTGTACTTGGGAAGGAGGCAAAGCCACTCCTGAGCCCATGCCGAGCTCCTGCCACTCCCGCATGGCAGCCCAGGGGTGTTTGGGCTTGTGGGGGACCTCAGAGCACAGCCAGGAAAGGGCTCCTCAGAGGACTGGAGCACCCTGGCTCTTGGGCACCATACGAACCCCTGTGCTGACACCTTGCAGCTGAAGGGCTGGCTAGAGTGGGGTTTAGGAGAGTCTTCACCTCTGTCTGAGCACAAAATAAGACGCTTTCTTCCTTGCTCTCTTTCTTTCTCTCCCTCATTTTTTCAAAAGGAAAAAAAATCCTGTTTACTGCTCACTTCTCTCCTCTCCCAGGAGGTTATCAGCACAGCATCTCACCATGGGCGGAAAAGCCAGGCTGATGGAGACAGCTGAGGAGGAGGTGGTGAAAAAATTGGAGCTTGAAAAGAAAGGGGGAAAAAAAAAGGCAAAACACCACCTACTCAGAAAATTGCCATTGCCTGCCTAGGTGCTGGGGCCCAAAAGGCTGGGTTTGCCCTGCTTCCCACCTCTGAAGTGCCATCCCCTCCTGGGGTGGCACGGTGACCCCAGCCCACAGTGATCCCCAGGCTACTCACAGTTGACAGTGACTTTGACTCGCTGGACAACAGGCGCTGCCACGTCGTTGGATGCGCTGCACTCATACTCGCCCGACTGCTCCCGTGTGATGCCCGTGATCTCCAGGTACTCATCCTCACTGATGAAGCCCACGGCTGCAGAGAGAGAGGGCTGTGAGTGACAGGTAGGCACAGCAAACCTGTGCCCCAAAAGTCCCAGCCCCACCATCCCCAGAGAAGCCCTGCCAGAAAGGTGCCTGTGAGCACTGGACCTCCACCCTGCTGAGAGCATTGCTTGCTGGAGATAACATCCCCAGCGTGTGTAGGGTGGGTGAGGTGGTGCTGGCCAAACCTGTGCTCTGCCAGAATGACCTGAGATCATCTCTCCTTGTCATCGGCGCATCCCACCCCACCCTCCTGCTGGGTGGCACCATGGGGCTTGACCAGCTCTACTCAAGACACCCCTCTCTAATTTTTCAGCTCCAATTAATTCACAGCCAGTTTATTACCATTAGTTGTGCTGCCAACACCTCCCTTCAGCCGAGACGCTTTGTCCCTGCATCGCTCCGCTCCGGGCTCCTTTCTGCGCTCCCTGTGGGGGGCTGCACTTACCCCCCTCTCCCCCGACTGGTTGCATCCCTTCCTTTTGCCTGGCATCTTGGGGCCCCCTCCCTCCTTCCGAGAGCTCGCTTGGCTTTGAAGCGCTCCTGGAAAGCAGCGGCGTGCAGCTGGGGAGGCGCAGGTGTTGGGCAGCGATAGGCTGCGGGCTGACGGAGAGCACGGCCTTACAACGAACACAGAGCTCAATAAAGGAACTCGCTGATTAGGACACGTCTGCCAAACATCCCAGAGAAACGCCTCTTGCCCCAGAGTGAACTGCACCAGCGTGTTTCCAGTAGCCCCCTGAACGGGGGCAACTTCTCCCTTATGTCCCTTCACATCTCCCCGTTGTCTCTCCCGCGGCCGAGGTGCCGTAATTACTGCGCAAAGCATCTCCGAGACCGGTGTCACACTTAATATTCCTATAAATTTTAAACGGTAGTCCTTGGTACATATGTGTGGCAATTGGTGTCATATTTTAATTAGGCTTGCCCTACACCATCTGAAATTAATAATAGCTCGAATTACCAGTGTAATTTATAAATTAACATTGCTGCAGCATTAGGAAATAAATTAGCTCCGGACAGCTGTTTCGGGGAACGAGTGCCAATGGCAGAGGGGCCGAGCACAGGTCTCCCGGCCCTGGGGGACCTGGCGAGCTCGGGTGGTTGAACTGGGTGATCCCACGCTCACCCTCGCCTCCCACCCGGCTGCTGCCATCCCTGACCAGCGTGACCCGATGGGCTGCAGCTTGCCACGCTCGACCGGTCAACCGTACGCAGCCCGCTCCTAACAAGAGCATGCAAAACATACAGGCAGGAGGCTCCTGTCGGGGCACACGCCGTCTGCATCCCACCAGCTGATGCTCTTATCACAGAATCACAGAACGGTTTGGGGGGAAAAGGACCTTTCAAGATGATACAGCCCAAGCCCCATGCAGTGAGCAGGGACATCTGCAGCTAGAGCAGGGTGCTCAGAGCCCCGGCCAACCTCCCCTGGGATGGTTCCAGGGATGGGGCAGCGACCACCTCTCTGGGCAGCCTGGGCCAGGGGCTCACCACCCTCAGTGTCAAACATTTCTTCCTGCTGTCTAGTCTAAACCTCTTTTTAGTTTAAAACCATCTCTCCATGTTGCCACAACAGGCCCTGCTAAAAACATTATCCCCACCTTTCTCATAGGCCTATTTAAGCCCTGGCAGCCCCCAGCAGGTCTCCCCAGCTGGTGCCTTCTCCTCTCAGGCTGCCCCAGCCCAACTCGCTCCTGCTGGGCTGCCAACAGAGGAGTTCCCCCCTCAGGGCATTGCTCCAGCAGGTCCCTGGCTCTGCTGTGCTGAGGACTCCAGAGCTGCCCCAGCACTGCAGAGGGGCAGGATCCCCTCCTTGTCCTGCTGCCCACCCTCCTGGGGGTGCAGCCCAGGGTGCCAGTGGCTTCTGGGCTGTGAGTGCACATGGCCAGCTCCTGTCCAGCTCTTCACCTGCCAGCACCAGCACCCCCAAGTACTTCTCCACAATGCTCCTCTCAATCACATCGTCCTTCAGCTTGTATTGATACTGGGAGTTACCCCAAGGACCTTGCACTTCACCTTGTTGAACCTCATGAGGTTCACACAGGCCCACTTCTCCAGCTTGTCCAGCTCCCTCTGAATAGCATCCATTTCATAGCACCTCTCCCCAGAGTACATAAATAGTGAGCGTGGTCACACCCCACTGCCCACAAGGCAGCTGCCTCGATGGCACATGTACACGAGGGTTTGCACGTGAGGCCCCGAGCTGGCACCAACACCATTTCTGTAACGCCCTTGTGCAACTCGACGTGGTGACCTCCTGCAACCCAGGTGCCTGCTGGTGCGATCCCACGTGCCACTATTCTCAGCTAAAACTAGTGCAAGTATGGTCAGCCAAAACAAATTCACACCTTGGCTCTCCCCTGCACGGGATCTCACGGCAGCTGCCTCTGCACGATGGCCTCGAGGCTTTGCACGGCCGCTGCTGCCTCGCACGCTTGGCAGCTGAGCTGAGGACCCCGTGCTTCCTGCTGTCCCGAGCTGACCTCGCTGGGAAGGCAGCCCTGTGCCACCCCATGAGCTTCAGAAAGGTGTGAAGAGAGTTCCCCCCTGCACCTTGCTGGGATGAATTGCTGGCATCTATCTGCACCCTCAGTCCCACGCCAAAATTCCCACCTGAGTCACAAGCTGCTGAGCTCGTCGGTGCTTAGCGCAACCGAAGGGCCAGATAAAAAGGTGTTACCCCCAAATTGATACCCTTGGGAGATGCACAAATTGCAGTGTTACTTCCAGAAGGCCTGCAGCACTGTGTGCTGTGAAAAAAAAGAGAGAGGGGGGAGAAAAAAAAGATCCCTTTTATGTTTGACCTAGAATTGGCTTCTCTGTAGCACAGCGCTGCCTGCTGATAAAATAACGACACAGCCGGTGGCCTTCAGACGCTCCGTCTGCAAATCTGACTCGGGTCTGTGCAAAGGCTCAGATAACACTCTGCTTCCTAACTCACCAAAGGCCCTTCCCCGAGCGCGTCGGAGCCGGCTCGCACGCGGTGAGAATTAGCTCTCGCCGTAGCTGAGCCGCGCGTGCATCCCTGGTTTGATCTGGGAGCAAAGCAGCTCGAGTGCATTTCGTTACCCAGCAAAAGACTTCATTAAAGTAACTGCGAGGGTCAGCTTTCCGCCCGCAAAAGCTCAGGAAATTGAGAGATGAAGGCTTCCTCTGTTCCTGCGTAGTGCTGAAGTCTGAGATACGTGCATGGTAGTCGGCCGACAGAGAGTGAAAGAGTTCAGGGTTCCAGGGTTTGGCACACTTTGCTTCGGCTCTCGCTGGATTTTGGATATGACCCATCGACCCTGATGCGTGGAGCCCACCCTGGACCAAAACGGGATGCTTGGCATCAAAGCTGATGCCTGCTTTCACCCTGAGCACCATCTGCTATTACTTAATGCTCAAGTACTACTTGTGGCCATCCCTGCTAGAAGCTCTGGCCAGATCCTGCTTCCTTAGTGCCAGCTACAGCATCTCAAGGAATAACGTGACATGAGAGATCCCTGCCCTGAGGGTGCCACTTCACCGGTGATGCCGGGTGCCCGGGACACCCGTTGCATCTCCCATCCACCCCCAACAAAGGACTTCAAAAGAAAACCGGGTCCACAAAGCAGCTCTGCTGTCCCCTGTGCTGCCAGGTCACGCCAGCACCCGTGTCAGCCGCGGGGAGAAGACGCACACCGGGAGTGATTGTGGAACCGCTCGCCCCTTGGCCTCTGTGTTTTTGCCTATTTATAATGGGAAGTTGAGTTGATAGTTGGACACATCTCATTCATTAGTGACTGCCAGGAAGGCCACAACAAATAGATGGGACCCAGGGAGCAGGGCCAGGGTTAAGCAAACAAATCTGCGAGGGGAGACCTCACGTTACAGCAAGTAACAGGGTGCCCATGTCAGCAAGGCTGCCAGGAACCCTCGAGGCTGGCAGGAGGGACTTTTATTCACATGCAGGGTTGCATGGGGATGCAGATGTTGCTTTGGGTGAAGCTCAGTTCCTCAGGCTTAGAAGCAAGGTAAACCCCAACGCAGGTTTTGGATGGGGATTATTACTCCAAGCAGTCTCTCATATATCAGGCCCTTAGGGATTACACCATGGTCTGTTCATCTGAGGCTGGAGCTAGAGAGATGCCATGGCTGCCTCAGTGCCATTGTCCCTGCCTCTGAAAGCACTCAGAGCTTGGGGATGCTTGGGGCAGAGCTGGCCCAGGGTCCTCCAGCCCTGGAAGCTCTCCTGGAGCTACTGGTCCTGCTCTGCCTGAATTGATGGTGGGAACTCTTCAAGGCTGTCTCTGCTTGAGCACAATTAGGAGCTAAAATATTGCAGGAATTAATAGGAGAGCTCTCTCATCTCCTCAGGAGCTAAAAAAGCAGCACAGCCAGCACCCATCGTCGTTATTATTAATACTAATAATATAATACAGGCCAGAAATGGAACAGCCAGGCACTAGGCAAAAGCACAATCCTCGCTCATCGGCCGAGGATGATGAACTAACCCGGTTCTCCACCGCAGCAGGAGCAGCCCAGAACACCGAGTTATAAATAACCAAGTGGTGTCCCTCATGTGGCACAGGTAAGCCGTGGTGGGGACACCACAGTGACTGCCATGAACGAGGCAGTGCCTGGTCCCTGCAAGGGCCCCAGAGCACAGGAGCTGTGGAGGTGAGATCCCAGTCTGACATGGAGCACCTGAGGGATGGCAGAAGCTGCACTCAGGGTCCTGCACAATGCCAATGCAACAAGGCACAGGCAGGTGCCTCGTGCATGCCTGTTCCTCCTCCTCTCCTTTCTCTAGCCCTTGCTTCTCCTTGTTCTCATAGCTTGACTTGTCTCCCTTCTGCCTCCTCCTACCTGTTTGCTTCCATTGAGCCTCTGACAAGATAATAACTCACCAGAAAGCGAACTCCCAGATTAATTACATGCCACTGTCCCCCAGCTCACTGTTGCAGCCACGTTCATGTCTCTAGGATGCATCACTTAGAGCTTTCCCTGGCCCACGATGCCATTAAAAAAGCTGTGCTGAACAGGGAGGGAGGCACTGCTCTCTGCCAGGGCGTCCTGTCCATGAGTGAAGTGAGCTCCACTGTCCTTGCTTTGGTGAACCACAGTAGCTCCTGAGGACCACAACCCTAACGAAACAGTCCCTGCCCCTGCTCTGAGCCATGTGGCACAGGGTGCCAACCAGGCCGGTGTCTTTCATGCTGTCGTGTGCCCGTCCCGACTCCCTGTGCCTTGGATTGAGATTTCCACCTCTAAAGCTCAAAGGCACAACCTCAGCAATTGTCCTGTGATGGATTTGGTCCCTGGGACTGGTCCTGAGGTGCTACCCTGCTCCACTCCGCTGTGCCACCATGTTTACTGGGCACCCAACTGACTAGCTGGGACCAGCTGGAGAAGAGGAATATTTTATGGAGATAATTTTATTAAAATGTTTACAACAATGCAGATATTGACATCTTGCTTCAATCAATAGCACAATTTATTGTCCTTCAAGGTGAACATTAAGCCAAGCTGCCCATTAGTCAATATTTACCTCCAAGGTCTATAAATCTTTATACGGGCTTCAGCGGATGTTGACAGCAGCTGATTCCAGATAAGTAAAAGTAAGAGTGTGAAACATGGCTCCTTTTGGAGGTGAAATAGTAACTAGTTAATTACAGTCCCTACAGCGATTCTGAACTATCAATTTATGACTCCTTCTGGCAATAAAAATTAACACGGCGCAGACTCCCAGCTCTGAGCAACACACTGAAACTGAGAGCCCTCTATTTCCAACCTCGCTGGGACACGGCAGCCACGGCTGTCCTAGAACAGTTTATAGCAAATAAAGAAAAGACACAAAGGTAATAAGAGCAACTTGTCAGTGCCCAAAACCCCCTTCACCTGTTCTCTGCTGTGGTGGTGGGTGGAAAAGCACGAGGCGGGTGATGGAGTAGCATGGCACAGGCAGCTTAGCTCCCAGTGTATGGGGAAGGAGTCACCCCAAAACCAAGCTCTTGAAACCCCACTAACATGGATAAAGAAGAGCAAAGGCTGCCTCCAGTGTGGGCCCTAGCCGAAGATGGGAGAAGCGACTGCTTTGCCTTTTATTAATCAGCATCACGGGCTTCTGACTGCTCAATTAACACACACAGAACAAAGTTCAGGCAGTTCACAAATTCCCTTTCCCTTCCCATCGAGTGAATGACACTGGTTAGGGAAGTGTCCCCTCCACACACCCTTCTTTCCAATTCCTTGGGCTGGCTTAACGCTGCCACGCTCTGGCAGAGAACGACTCAGGGTAATTAACCTGCTGGAAACCATCCAGAGCAATCATTAAAAAAGGATTTTTTTTTTTTTAAGATTACCCTATCGACCCAGGCAAACACGGTGTGCACTTCTCTTCCTCTTACATCTCCCATCCTACAGGCTCCTGCCCATTTCCATCTGTGCCCCACCCCCAGAGGAGGAATCCCTTCAGAAATCACACCTACACAACCAGCGTACGGCAGGCACGGGGCATGAACCTCCTCTCTTCCTTTCTCACAAGCCTTCAGAAGCAGGGCTGTGGCCCCAGAAACAGGCACGCGATGCATCAAAGACTGTATCGTGCTTACATGGGGCCAAGTCTCTCTCTTTTTGAAGCTTCCTAACAATAAAAAAAAGGTATCTCCTCTCTTACATGTTTTTCCCTGTTAATTGGCACGTTTCTGTAGCCTGAAGTTGTGGGAAGCCCCAGGGGACAGTGCTCTTGCTGCTGGGCTTTCACGCTGCACTCAGGACTGCAGGAGCTTCGCTGCTGTGCTCTGGGGTCCCTCCTCATGCCTATTTCTGGCCACCCATGAGCATGACAACAGGACATGGGGATTTTGACAGGCACCCTCTGAACGCAACCACCTACTGGGAGTCATTGTGAAGGCCGTGGCTCTGTGGCCTGCTGCCGGACCTCTGCTTTTTGTTGCTAAGGAAGAGATTTTGTTCAATTTCTTCCACTGCTTGGGGCTAAAACTTAGACAGGACCCACCTTAGTGGCCCCATCTGCTCAGCACACCCACAGTCAGCCCTGAGACCGTGCCTGGGGCTCTCACATCCTACAATCACTCCAATATTTAACTATTAAGCAGGCGCACACAACACATCTCACTAGTCACTGGCACGTGCAACTTGAAGAGACCTCCAGAGGCCACCACATGACTCGCTCCTGGTCACTCAGCCTATAGCATATATTCACCATCCACTCCATGGACAGCCAAAGAGCAGCCCAGGGAGCCAAAACACTAGTGGGCTCCCCCAGCACGGCCGCCTCACTGCCATGCCAGGGATGCCTGCCCAGTCTGCTCGCCTCGCCGGTGCCACCTAACGTAGCCAAGTCTATCTAGCCACCCATTATAGCACCATTGTGAAGAGTTTTTAGCTTAAAAGTCCTTGAAAGTTTCCCACAGTGACTCGTCAAGCAAGATCTTTTTCACTTTTCTTCTCTTCTCCGCTAACAATATTTATACTCATTTCTTTTATTGAAATCTATCTGCCGCCTGTTCTATTAAAGCCACTTGAGTGGCAGCTCCTATTCTCCGGGAGCCTGCAGCCCATCTATTCTCCAGACAATGAGATACAAGCAGTCTATCTTCTATTGTGCTTCCCGGCCTTCGGCTCGCAAATCTTCCATCTCAAAAAGGCATGTCAGAGCCGCCTCCACGCCAGGGAGCGGGATCCCGGGCTACACGGGGGCTTCCCGGCGCCGGCCGGGCTCCCCGACCTCCCCCTCCGAGCGAGCAGCTCCGGGCCATCTCCAGAGCATCTCCAAGGAGATGCTGCTGCAGCACCCGTGGTCCCTCAGGGATGTTTCTCCCCCATCCCCTGCGTGCCATGAGTCGTCCTTAAACGCAGTTCCGCGGCTGCTGCCGAGATGTTTGCACGCCTCAGACAACTTATTTGTTACCGGGAATAAAAGAGAGGCATTAAACCTTTTGTTTGCAAGAAGTAGTTCCTTGGGAAATAAAAGGATTATGGAAATTAATATTTAAAGAAACAAAACAAAACAACTCAGGGACCAACCACCCTTGAACGAGGCTTTAACTCAGGAGCGAATGAGTCGAATAAAGAATGAGCCCTTTTGTTTCGCCAAGCAGGAGAACTGGGCCGGCAGGAGAACTGGGCCGGCTTGGAAGCGGCTTGGAGCTCCCCAAACTCGACCATCCCCAGCCTCCCCCAGCCCCTGCCTCCTCCCAGGACGCTACCCCGAGCCTCAGGGAGAGGTCCTGAAGGCACGTGTTGCCCCATTAAAGCAAATTAGCGAGGGCTGCAGTTCACAAAGCACATAAGTGGTGTCAGGTCTGTAGCAAAGACGGGTGTAAGGCTCATTAGAAGGCTGCTTTATGATACCCACACGTTATGGCAAGCACGGAGATGGGCAGCGTCTGCCTTGGCCTGCTCAAAGGGGAAGGTGGTGGCCCTCGTGGTGTCACCCAGAGGGATGGATGCTCCTAGAATCAACGTTTGGCAGAGGTTGAGACCGGCACTGAGCTGCTTCCCACACAGCTTTTCTGCCTCCTTGCAGGAACACATGCCAAAGGCACACGGAAACCAAATGCTGAGGCTCCTGTGGAGCCAAGCCCTCTCCATGAGCGACAGCATCTCCTGGTAGCTCTGTGTCCCTGCTTGAGCAGCAGTGATGCTCTTGAGGTGCCTGAGCTGCTCTTCCTCCCATGCTCTCCCGTGGCCTACAGCCAGACCCTAACAAGCCACCCAACGAGGTGCCCTCTCTCCTTCCTTTCCTCACTCTTTCTTCCTCCCTGCGATTTTGTGCTTGCAAGGTGAGAGAGGACAGCGTCGCCAGAATGAAAGATTCTCCTGCGTGCCCTCTCCCAGCAGCGGCCCTAATTCATTTTTCATGGCCCCTTGCAGTGACAAAAGCCGCTGCTTCTCTCTTGTAAGCGTGCGCCGTGCAATAAGTCAAAGCTGATGTGCATTTCCCCCCTGGGTGCCGAAGCTGTGCTTTTGATTTAATTTGTCCTGTTGTTTGGCTCTCAGCCTTTGCCGGTGAGTTCCTTTGGAGAGGCTGCAAGGTATGGAGGGGCTGCCTGACAGATGGGGTACGGTGGGTAGCATTTAAATAATTTGCTGCAACGATACCAAGATGTTGGAGAGTGGCAGATGCTGCCGGAGAAAAACCTCTCAAACACACACATCCTGTTTGCAGGAGCACCACTCCTCGATTCAATCCCATCACAACTTGGCTCTCCTGGAGCCCGCCCCGCTCCTGGCAGCTTCCTCCCCGTCTCCAGGAGGGGCTGTGGTGCACGAGGCTTGGCGAAGAGGATGACACAAGGAAGGGAGGTGCTCCTGCCTGCTATTTGCAGGAGTCTTGCAAAGCACCTGGAAAAATGTCACAGGGCTGGGAGCTTTGGAAGATCTCTGTTGCATCCCCTCCCAACCATACTCCTCTGCGTGCAGAGAGCGGCCCCGTCCCCTGCCCAGCTCCAGCGTCCCGCTTGCCTCTGGATTTGTCTGGAAACCAGCGGCTGGCAGCTGGGACTGTAAGGTCCCTCTGGCTACAAATTTATACCCAAAGGCTTTCTCTGCAGGACAAGCTCTTAAGAAGCAATTGCAATCCAAAGCGTTAAATGGCTGTAACCTCAGCTAAGCTGTATTTCAGCCGCATTAAGAAAATATCCCTAGGATGGGAAGCAAGTGGCATAATGGCATTAGAGTGAAAAAATAAGCATCAAGTGCTGGCTAAATCCCTCCCCAGCGCTGGCAAGAAGTCATGGGGAGCTGGGAAACTTTCCCTTCTCCCCGAGGATCCCTGCACGCCGCCGCTGTCGCGTCTTGCTGCAAACAGGATATTTTCCCTCCCCTGGGACCCCCTGACCCCAAATCACAGCAGGGTGAAGCTCACTGTCGCCTCTCCATCATCTTTAGCCCCTCTTTATTTTTTCAGACACGCTATTTTCCAGCCCAGTGGCCTTGCTCTGTCCCTTGTGTTTTATGGCACTGATGTCTCCATTTCTGGAGGATCATTCGCAATATTGCGGCTTACTAAGAGAAGCTGGGGAGATGCACGGTGGTGAGATGGATGGGCTGGGCACAGCTGGGGGGCACGAGGGCCCAGCAAGGATGCTGTGAGCCTGGGGAGGAGAGATGGGGAGCAAGGAGCCGTGTCAGGACTTGCAGGGGTAGATGATGCTGGTCTTGGGGCACTGGAAGGGAATGGGAACAGGGAGATCAGGCTGAGTCTTGTTGCTCAAGCCCATCATCGCCTCTTCAGGGCTCCTGTGAAGGGTTCAGCCCCACTGCAGGTGCTGGGAGGGCAGCAAGAGGCATTGCTCTGTGAGGGAAAAGCCATTTTAAACAACAGCTGTGTATCACAGGAAGGAGAAAAACCCATGGGCTACAGGCTACAGCATTGCTCTGGCTTTAAATTATACTGTAGGAGGATAAAAATAAAAGAGAGAAAGACAGAGAGAGAGACCAAGAGGAAAAAGAATTGCCATTGTTTTACCAAGCAGATGGGAAAGTTCAGGGGATCAGAAAAAGACTATTATTATCTTGACTCAGCCGAGAGAAGATGGGAAAGGAAGAGGCATTTTTTTCCCCTGCAGTGAGGAACGCTGTCACTGAAGTCATTTCAGCAGAGGCAGAAGGAAACGGTGCCACTGGCGCTGGCCAGTGCCCGCGTTATCCCCACGTTATCCCCACCACCTGGGCACATCACCAGGATCTGGCTTTCTGTCCCCTTCCCCCGGCACCACACGTTGCTATTGCAGGGACGGGGCGATGGGCAGGGGAGGGGGAATCAGGACGTGTGTCCCTCACTGCCACCAGCCATGGCAACGTGCTGGCTGTGCCACCAGATGTGCCAGCTGCGGGCACCTCTCGCCTCCTGGCAAACCTCCTGCTTGGCCTCCTCCTACCCAAACTCCTGCTGCGCTGCCCCAGGGCAACCCTTCAATTAAAGGCCATTAAAGAATACACTAAATACACAACAAATCTCCCCACTTTTCCTGCTGGCCACATAACCACGAGACCAACATGACTTTTTTTCCACTCCAATTCATGTGACAAGCCCTTTTTTGGTGTGTGCAACAGTGCTTGACTCTGGGACTACTCGAGCTGGGTACAGGGCGGCTGAGCAGCTCTGGCTCACGAGCATGTTTTGGCCCATTCATACGAGCACAGGAACATTTCTCAGCCTCAGCAGAGACAAGCAGCCACTCTTTCTACCCATTTTCAGGCTAAGGGAAGGGCACAGCCCCAGAGCCCGTGGCGCCAGCCAAGCACAGGCACCAACAACTGCTTTACAAACCAGAGCAGACACTGGCACATCTCCCCTGCAAAGTATCAAGGTCAGGGGATAGGGAAAGGAGAAGTGGGAGCACAGTTCTGCTCCGTCAGAGCATCCTTCACCCATCACATCCCTCCTTGTAGCCGGTCACTTTGCCACTCTCCAACTTTTCTCCCTTTCCCTCCAATATATTTCGCATGGTTTGTTTCTCTCCTCCCCCTTTCCCTCTTCCTCTCTCCGCCATGTGTTCCTTTTCTTGGCTCCTGGACCTCGCCTTGTCACCTTTCCTTTTCTGCACCCGCATCTCTCCCGTGCCCCCAGGATGCAGAGAGGGGCTGGCAACCTGCCCTGCCTAATCCTGCGGCTACGGACTCCTCGGGCACTTAATATTCACGACAGAGAGAAACATTTCACGGCGAATTGGACGCACATTCAACTGGAAATGGAAATTTTATGACTCTTCTCACTCTGCGCCGCAGATTACACCAGCTGAGAAAACATGGAAGCAAATGAACAACCTCTGAACTGTAAAGTATATTAATAATGAAATCACAGCCCGGGAAATGAAGGCTTTATTCTGTTTATATTCTGCTCCATTAATAGAGAGCGCTTGCGCTAGCTCCACCCCATTAGCTGGCAATCTGCACTGAGGAAGAGCCTGAGGAACAGCAGCAGGGGGCAAAACCCTCCTCCCTACCAGGGGAGATTCCCGAGGACAGGAGTTTGACTGGGAACATTCCCTTGTGCTGCCTCTGCCAACGGACAGTGTGGGCAGGAGAACGTGTGGGACGTCTTTGGGCTCTGTGCCCTGCCCCGTGTGAGTTTGGCAAGCAGAGACAATGTTACAAGGGAAGGAAGGGAGCAAACGGCGATGCCAGGAAAAAGAAAAGCACAGATCTGGGTGGAAATCACCTCCAGCATCATCAGAAGGCCCTCAGCAAGGTGCCAGGAAAACCACCCACGCTCAGCCTCACCTTCCTCCCTGTGCTGCTCCTTCCCATCACCCGCTTACTGGGGTTTGAGCACCTCCACCCCCTCTCCAGGCATGCTCCCCACCCACTGGTGCACCCGAGGCCATGCTGATGGCTGTGGGAGAGCAGCAGCAGGCTGAGCCAGGCTACCAGGGCTTGGGCAAATAGCTATTTCAGTGCTATTGCCCCACTCCCAGCCCCGCCCTGGGCTGGCAGACCTGGGCCATATGTGAGGCAGCCCAGACGGGCTTTCTCCTCCCCGAAAACAACTGCGGCAGCTTATGCAAAGCACATCACGGGAGCTAAAACAAGCTGGAGCTGAGTTTTCTATAGCTGAAGCGACCCGGTGTTGACAGAATGGGGACGCGTTTCCACAGCTCAGATTTTTATAATAATACCTCGGGGGAGTCACTGGCAAAGTTTGGCCCAAATATAATTAGTTTGCACAGCTATTAGGGGCTGATAAAAGGTTTTAATTTGTGTGGAGATCTCTGGAATCTCAGACACTCCTGTCCCTTGCTCTTCCCCATGCCAGCCGAATGAAAGGCGGGTCCCAGGCAGGGAGCGAGCCGCCGACACAAAGCCACACATTTACCAGGGAAGGAGGGAGCTGTGCTCAGTGCTGAAGAAAAGACAGAAAATCCCACAAGCTGATACTGACAGCATGTTGGGTTTTGTCCTCCTTGTCCCACCACACCAAAGAAATAACTAACATATCCCCTTCTTCCAGCAGTTAGCCGAAGTGCTGCTGGGGCTTGGGAAAGGATGCTGTGGATGGAGAAAGGGTGCCAGGGCTAGAGAAAGGGCACTGGTGATGGAGAAAGGCTGCCTGGGATGGAGAAAAGATGCTGGTGGTGTGAAAATCGCCGTCTCTGCACAAAGCCAGAGCGTGGGATGCTCGGCAAGGATATTATTCTGGCAACGCAAGTGAACAGAAACTTCCCTGCTGCCCTAACACGGTCCTGCTGCCACTTTGTGCATGCAGGGCTGACAAGACTGTTGTGCAAACGGGTTGGCTCAGGAGCCAGAAAAATAAATCTCAATATTGTTATTAATCTGGCTTTGTCCAGGGCATCAGCTCCCTCACGCTGGGCACGGCGGCAGCGCGGTTCGGGGCCTTTTGCAGCACCACGGCGGGTCTCGTCTTTGTGGGCAAGGTGACCAGTGTCCAAGGGAATAAGCTGGAGGATGAAAGTCAGGGGTGCAGGCAGAGCTGCCTGCTTTGGCCCCTTGGTATGGCAGCACTGCTGCTCCACCTGCTTCCCCGGGCTGAGATAAGGAGCTGAGCACGCTCTGCTGCAGGCGAGGAGGGAAAGCGTGACATTGCAAAGCTATGTTTAAGAGTGTGCTGGAGCTCAGAGGGTGTTTTTTCCTCCTTTTCTTAAGGGAAAGACATTGCCTCATTTGTAGCTGGTAGAAGTCTTGTTATTTTTGTACCAAAATGCATATTTTAAAGGTGCGTATGCCAAACATGCAAGCAAATCAGCTCAGAGAGTTCATTTCCACCATGTGGGGAATCAAAAATATTACTTTTATATATATATACACACACACACACACACGTACAGTACATGATCTCCCACTGCTTCGAAAGAGCAGGAGGAACCAGGGCGCGTCTGTGGAAGGGAAATGCTGAACGGAGCTGCCCACAGCTGAGCACATGGCACGCTAACTGTGTTAGCTGCTCTTGAGGAAAGCAAACTCTGGAGCCTGTGATGCAATGCTGGGCCAGATCCTGCTCCCCTGGGAGGTGATGGGGAAAGCTGCTGGCACTCAAGGGGCTAAAGACTGACCCTGCACCTGGCAGGATCCTGTTGCTGGTCACGGCATGTACCCACGTGCTTTGTGAGCAACCTTTGCAAGGTACCAGCTTCTCCTTCACCATGGCCACGCACACAACTAGTCTCCATCTCGAAGTCCTACTTCTCCAAGAGGTCTACAACCTATTTCTTTGCACCCCACACGATGCAGATGGAGCTGGGCTGACAGTGACCCTTCTCCTGGCCGATCTGTCCGGCGTGCACTGATTAAGTGCGGATCAAAACCGGTGGCAGATTTACAGGTTAACAGTGATTTAGTGGAGTGCACTGCAGCCAAATTAATGCTGGCTATAATGTAGTTTACCTCATTAAACAATGCACACCAAGATCCTGTCTGTTGTAAAACAATTGGTCTCTGAAGCCTAGTGTTCATCTTCCAGGGTTGCTGGGAGATAATAAATGGGTAATATTCCGGCGATAATGGTAATGGAGTCACGGCTCAGAGCTAATATTATGGCAAAGCAGTAATTATTTCAACAGTAAACAAGGGGATGGTTGAGCTGCCGACAGGATTGGAGCCGGTTGAAATGCTTCAGCTAATTTAGCTGGGGCCTGGGCCTGCAACTGCCTCTTGGAAGGAGGACAAGGTGTTCGGCCACCCCATGGGTTGGATGAGTCTCTGAGAGACACTTGGCCAACACGCCACCAGGGGACCCATTCAACAAGGTGAGGTGGGACATGGCATATGGTGTGGTGGCCAAGGGAACCCAACGCTGCAGCTCAGGGCTGGTGCTGGGCTCTGTCCTACAGCCACAGTAGGAGGACTCAACAACCCCTTGTGTCGGCTCATGCAGCATCTCTAAAGGAGACAAGAGAGTGCAGGAAGATGAGAGCCAGGACGAACACAGGAGCTGCCTTAGGCCATCTGCTCTCCCCAAAAGACATTTCCCCATTCAAAGGGCCAGCAGAGAGCACGGCTCTCTGGTCTCACGTTAATTAGATGACTTGAGGCAGGGTTAAAAGGGAGCAACCTCCTGGGACACCGAGCTAATCGCTGCGAGGGACAAGGTGGCACAGAAGCAGGCAGAGCATTTCCCACCCGAGGGGATCCCCCTTCTCTCTGTGTCTCCTGGCCAGGCTCAAAATACAATGTCTGACCTACAAACATCCCCTGCCTCCTGTCCAGAGAGGATCCTGGGAAGATGAAGACAGCAAGCGATGTGCTTAATGGGCAAACCTCTGAGAAGGGAACATGTCCCCTTCCCAGGGACAAGCAACTCTTCAAGCTGGATTTTTTTTGCAGTTTGCTTGTCCTCTTGTTCTAAGCTCCGCCAAGAGCCAGAGAGAATCAATACATCCAAATATACCAGACTTCTCCCAGAGTCCCTTCGCTGGTTTGCTGCTGATGTATAGACAGATGATCTCATGAGACCTCTGCCACATTAGGCCACCGTGTCTCATCTATCTTAAGTGCATATACGAGCTGTGATTACCACCACGTCTGAGTGCCTCACGTCCTGAATGCATTTATCCTCCCGTCGGCCCTGTGAGACAAGGGATTGCTATTGTACCTCTTCCAGGGAGGCCGTGGAGGTTAAAAGGACTGATCACAGAGGATATGCGGGACGTGGCGACGTGGGGATCCTCTGAGCATCTCCCCTGTCTCACACCTCTCTGCTCCGGGAGGCACTGAGGTGGCACCTGCCCCACAAATCGCAGCTCAGAGTCGGCTTGGGACTCGGGCTCTGCACAGGATCTAGCTTTCAGCACCCAGCCTAATCCTGAGATTAACGGAAGATTCCCACTATAAAACCCTCTCGATTGGACCTTTTATGAGTAAATACACCATCAAGCCAAGCCATAATGTTTACTTACCCTGGCAGCCACTGTCTTAAGCCTCACACCAGAATCCATCACACTACAGCAATCATCGAAAAGCAATTAGACAAAACCATGGCAGAAAAGTCCATCAAGGGTCGTTAAGGATGACGACTTGGATACAGCTGCTGGCTGAGGACATCTGCATGTGGCAGACTAGTGCTGGCCAAGGCAGATGAGCCAGTGGGGGTATCTGCATGCACATACCTACTTCTTACATCCTTTCCTTGTGTCCCTGGACCTGTCACGGCAGGGTCACTGCACTCAACCACAGAGCCCAAACCAGGACACCCTTGTTATTACCACTAAGCCATGCCTGCTCCTCCTGTGACAGAAGCTGCTGAGCCCTCAGCCCTCCCAGGAAAGCCCTCTTTTCCATTCCTCAGCACATGTCCTGACCTTAACAGGAGGCACGATGAGTCTTGTGTCTGCAGCAGGATAAACATCCCCCAGTTAGCTCAACGTGGTGCCGTTCACCCTGCTAGCACTTTGGCCTCGCCCTGAGCCCAGCACCTCAGGACATTTCACTTTTTCCCAGCAAAGAAATCCCAGCCTTCATCCACTGAGAGATGAAGACCAGCCTTGACAGTGTGGCAATTGCCATGACAACATCAGAGTTACCCCCCAAAATAAATAAAAAGCCCAGTAACTATGGAAACATCTGAGTGACCAAAAGCAGACATTAATGAGAAGACCTCTCTGCAGTTTACAGATGGCATCAGCACCATGAGGCTGGGGACTGTAATACACCTGAAGTCTTGGAAACAACGAGAAGCTCCAAGCCCATGGGTGCAAACACTGCTGTGTGTGGGCACACCTAACACTGCCTCACAGACCCCAGGGTCCAAGTCCCCTGCACAACCTCCATCTCCTCTGGAAAGATGCTGCTGCCTCCACGCTGGATGTTACATCCAGACCATGGTTATTTCCATCCTTCTCTCCCTCTCTGCCCCCCTCCCTCCCTTCTCACTGTTGAGGAGGCCTCTCTTGACTGATGTCGTAATGGTTCTGGCACGGCAGGGAGGCTAAGGGGGCATGGAGCTGCCCCACAGTGTGCCAGAGCTTGGCTTCCCAGTCTGGTTTCAGTAAGCTGTGTTTTGAAGCCCTGGTGCCTGGCAGATCCAGTGGCAGTTGTGCTGCCAGCTAGAGCATCCGAGCCCAGGGCAGAGCCCCAAAGCATAGAGGCAGAAGAAGCTGTGATTACATCAACTCCATTTCTTGTTCCACCTCAACCTGTTCAGCTGCATTAACAGGAGTTGCCATGGGTTAGTACAACATTACTGGGAGCAGAAATAAAAAGGACAGAGAGGGGTGAGGCAGTAGGACAGGACACAGGCTATAGCACATCTCAAGTTGGATTTCCAACAAGTTCACAAAACCCTTCTCCAGAGCTGGCATCGTGCTTTTACTCCCAGCAGGAGGAGGGTGAAGATGGGCACAGGTAGGGCCAGCATTCATGTGATTCCCTACCAGAAAACTCTTGCTCAGGTTCACTCAAACTTTGAGTTACACAGCAAAAATATTCTTCTCCTGCCTGTGGGGAACTCTGTCAGCCCCAAACCAAACGGAGCCTCAGAAAAAGGCTTAACAGTTCCCATTATGTGGCAACGACTGCAGACACAAAAATTCAGTGAGGCTTACCAGGCCAAGCAGCTAAATAGATATTACACCAGAACGGAATGATGCACAGGTGAGAAAGCAGCCAAGTGGCCAAGGGGACTGGGAGGGCTGGAAAAGGGTCTCGAGTGAGATCAGTCACCGGGGAACTGGGTTGCTCTCAGTGTAAACCCCCTGAAGGACCCCACCACATGCTCTCCCTGGTAAGCAAACACTCTTATTTGCTCCATTTCCCACCAAGAGCCACACAGCAGGCTTACAGCTGCCAAGAAAATAATAAGGCCCGTGAAGTGCCTTAGCACAGGGGAGTGCTCACCGGTGCAGGCGTGGGGACAGGCTCCTCCAGCCCCCGCTCTGTCCGTGCCTGGCACAGCCACTGCTGTCAAAGCCTCTCCCCAGTGACTCCACTGAGAGCTGCCTACCCATCCGCTATGTAAACCCTTCAATTATGCACCAGCTTTCCCTCCACCAATTCTCCCCGGTCCCTTTTCTCCACCACTCCAAGCGAGACGGAGAAAGACATTGGGAAGGAACAGGAGGCAGCTCGCTCCAGACTTCCCTGGGGATGAGCAGTGAGGCAGACCTACAGCCGAGAGGGGCTGGCTGCTACCTTTGGGTCCCTGCTCGCTCCTGGCTCTCCAAATTGGAGTATCTCCTACTAGGGAAAGGGTTATCATCTCGGCATCTGCTACAGCACCTCTGTGCACCTGCCCTGGCTCTTATTTCAGTCCCCACGCTTCCCATCTTCATCTGTCCTATGTGTGCTGAATGCACAATGAAGCAGAGGTCCCCCTTGGTGGCCTGGCAGACCCAGAGAGAGCCACAGAGGAGCTGCCTGTGGAGATGGGCGGCTGCTGAAGTTGTCTCGGGCCACCTCTGGGCTCAGCACCCTCCATCAGTGGGAGGCCAGGCTCGAGTAAATCTCTGTGATCATTTGTTCCCGTTGCATTTTGAAAGCAGAATGCCTAATCATGGCCAAAATCAGGTAAGAGCTGCTGCTGCAAATTACACAGCGCCACAGGTAATTTCTGATTAGCTCACTCTTCCTCTCCTGGTGCATCCTCAGTTTCCATAGCAGCTAAGTCCTAAGTAAAATGGAAACATCTGGTTCAAGCATAGGTAAAGATTCCCTGGGGAAAGAAACCTGCTGGATGGCAGCAAACACAGAAAATAGCCCTCACAAAAGGCAGAGGCATCGGCGTATGCCGGGAGCCTGGTTAGAGAGGATGGATTGCGTTCAGAAGGTGGTGAGGAGCGTGGGATTGTCAGAGAAGGGGCCTGGGGGAGCAGGAGAGGATGTGGGGAAAACAAGAGGCATGTGAAAAACTGTCGGTGAGGAGGCTGAGACAAAATCACGTTGGCAGGGCAGAGAAGGGGAAGAGGAAAGAGACAAAAAGTTTCAAGGTGGGAGCACATGGACAGCCTCAACCATAAATGCCACCTGATTATGAGAGATACAGTGATGGCAACTTGGATGCCATGGATAGACACTCAGGGCTGGAGAGGAGCACCCAGATCTGCACCCTGTGTCTCAACATTCATCCACGCCTGGACTCCAACTGAAGGCCATTGTCTCAGAGGCATGACCATCTAAGGTGGATAAGCCAACACATGCACCCGGGGGTGATGGTTTTTATAGAGGTTCCCTTCAAGGGAATGGGGTGAGATGCTGTCGACTTGGTTCACTCTCTGCCTGGGCTATGGAGAGTGATGGATCTGGCCCAGCACAGACAAATAGCAAAAAAAAACCCCCAACCAATGGAGCTGTACCAAGACACCACAACCATCATCAGGCAGTTGAATGCAGAGAGCAGACATGGCAACATCCATCACTGCCGCCCCTGTGTCATCTCCTTTGGCTGCTGGGCTGCCTGGCTGGGGTGTCCCTGAGGAGGACCTGTTGTCTGGGACAACAGCCCACGTTGGTAAAACCTGTGTGGCACAATGACTGACATTGAAATGAAGCATTTAGATGGGATTAGAGGATAAGAGCCAGGCACTGCCCCTTGGCCAGAAGGCTCATCCCACCTAAAGCTCACAAATCTCACCCCCAGCTCTCCAGCAAGAACCTTGAAGCCACCAGGGAATAACAGGACAGCAAAACAAAAAGCAAATGCCTAAAAGCAGTGAGGAAACAGTTTGGAAATAACATGCTCCTGTATGGGCACGTACAGGAACTTGTTTCCCAGCAGTCACACCCACACAGCTCTGTTCAGGTTTTGCTTACCAATTAACAGGGCCACCCATTAATGGTTCATGGGTTTTCCTGCTCATTTGTACTATTTATAGTTCTCCTTTGAAGCAACGTGTGAGAATTCCCCGAGAACTTTTCAAAATAGGGCTGGACAAGCACATTCAATCCCTACACACAACAAGCCCAGCATGGCACCTGCTACCAGTCCTCCACGTGAGCAAAACCATAAGTACCTCTCCGAGACCACCAAGATGGGTCTTTCCCCACCACAGCCAACACCTCCTGCATTAAGTCACATCTTTTTGGGGAACATCACCTTCTCTTTACAACTGAAATGCCACAGGAACTAGTCAACGACACGTCCCCAGACTGCAAATGGTGCTGGGCTCTTCCCAGAATATTTCTGGTAAGGTTTGGCTCTTACCTTTGGGCGAGATGTGTCTCCAGGTGATTGTTGGATCTGGCCTGCCCGTGGCTATGCAGGTGAGGCTGACATTGCCGCCCTCGTTGATGGAGATGTCAGAAGAGATCTCGATGATTTTTGGAGATACTGCAATGACACAAAGAGGGAAATGAAAATGCAACTTGTTCTGCTACAACTCAGGTCTCCAAATGGGGGTGAAGGAGGCTGAATTTCCTTCCTTCCTCCCTCCACCTCAACAAGCTATGCAGTAACCCATCGGTCTCATCTGATTTGATGGGAACACACAGGAGAAAGAGGGGGCAGACAAGACAGAGTTGACATGGGAAGAAACTGTACCCCAAGGGGATTCAGTCATTTTAGGGAGGCTAAAGACACCTCCTCCTCAGCAGCGTGTGAGACAGTAATTCTTCCCTGCCCTGCTTCCAGTACTCATCCTGTCCTCACAGCCACAATGAATCCTTCTCAGCAGAGCTGCATCCTACTGAGAAAACACCACCCACCCTCTCCAAACTCCCACCAAAGCAGCAGTCACTCCTGGTGCAACTAGTGCACCCAAAGCATGCACAGAGAATCATAGAATACCAGGTTGGAAGTGACCTCAAAGACCATCTGGTCCAACTTTTCTTGGCAAAAGTACATTCTAGATAAGCTGGCCCAGCACCCTGTCCAGCCTGTTCATGGCTTGCAGCTCTTTCCAGCCGTACAGATTCTGTGACATGCCCTTGCAACAAGAAAAGCATCAAGAGGATCTGGGCATGAAGATGACAAGTCTACTGAGGAGCCTCTAAGTTCTGCCACCGTGCAATTCCATCAGGCTGAAAGTCATCCCACTGCAATGGCACTGCTGCTGTGAACATGCCAGAGCAGGACAGAGAGAAGGGGCCCAGCCCCAAGGAGAGGACAGACACGCAGGATTGGGGGTGACGAGAAGGGGGCTGAGAAGGGGTGAGGAGCAAGAGGGGAGCACTCAGCCCCTGCTGGGGAGGGCTGGCCCTGCTACAGGCTCTGAGAGAAAGAACCAGGCTGCTGTTCCCAGCCTGCACCTGCAGAACATCATAAAGCCCATCACCTTCCTCAGTTTATTTTTTCCAGGCCGTTCTCAGGAGCTGAGCAGCAGCCTGGCACCCCGCTGCGGCGCTTTGCAGGAGAGTCACCCACCACTTGCAGAGCACCCTGCTCCTTCCACCCTCCCTGGGCGAGCCCCCTGCGCCCACCCGCTGGACGCCGCTGCCCAGAGCGCTGCAGGGCCCCGGTTCCTGAGCTCCTGAGTGCTCCTCCCCTGCCTCTCCGCACCTCCCAGAGCCTCCCCAGGGCTGCGCCGAGCCGGAATGACTGCAATGGCCTTGCACGCATTGCCTCTGCTGTGCAGGTAAGTAATTTATTGATCCGTAAAGCACTCTGAGACGCTCTGCAAGGGATTATGTCATGCCAGTGCCGTGCAATAAAATAAAAAATGATGGATTTTTTGTGAACATGAGGGTGATTTAGGGTTTGTAGTTGGAAGTGTAGTTAAAGTACATTTTAAGTGGAAATCAAGGTGGATAATGAATTATTCTCTGTTTTGAAGGGCTTCTGGGAGTTGATTTTTTTGCTGGTCTGGGCACAGCGGCTAATCTGCTAATCGTGCACTGGAGGACAAGTATGGATCAGATGCAACCAGAACAGTGGGGGCTCTGAGGCAGGGCAGGGAAGAGCATGAAATGACACTGAAAGAAGTATTAATATGCTTCAGTGTCGTTAAGCCCAGCATAAGAGGATGGCACAAGCCTCCCGAGACCACTCGCCCGCCTGGAGCTGGGAGATGCTCTGCCAATAGCCAGGCAGTCCACCGAGGAGACGCCATTAATTACACCAATTGCCCTGCTGTGTTCATGGTGAGGCTGCGACCAGGACACCCATGTGTGCTTTAAAAAGACCCTACTTATGGTCTGGACAACAAAAATAGGCCAAGGAGGTATTACTGCTGCTCTTTGAGAGGATGTGCAGTGAATTGCCCACCATCACAGAATTGCTCATGTTGAAAGGACCTTCAGGATCATCGGATCCACCCATTAAGTCCATCACCTGGGAAGAAGCAATAGCTTGCAGCTCAAAGTCCAGACAAACCTAGAGCAGCATCTATCATATTCAGCATGACGCTCACTAAATCGCAGGGGAACCTTTCTGATAGTTTGAAATACTGAATCCACATCGACCCAATTCAGCTTGCTCTGCAGAGCTCACCAAGACTCCAGCAAAGTTGGACTTTGCACCGCAGCTGCGGTACCGCACACACGGATCTGCACCCACCCAGGCAAAACTCTGTAATCGAACCAACAGACCACATTCTAAAACATAATTAAAACAAATTAAACTTGGATTTCCCGAAACACGAGCATTACATCCTCCCCCTCAGCAATACAGAAGGGGATTTCAATTTTGCCCAGACCAGGCAGAGGAGGAGAGATGATTGCACTGCAGCTTGGCTAAGTAAGGGGAGACTTGGCAACTCTCTCAAGCAACTCACACATCCAAGAAAAATCCCACTGTGCCCTGGTGAGCTCGGGACACGTTCAGGGAGAGGCAATTTACTGCAGCCCACCTGGGACGAGGTTGCTGGGAAGTAAACCAGAGCGACGTCACCGAAGTCGTTAGCTAACCCCTCAATTAAACGTGCAGTGCTAGGATTTAACACGACAGTTATTGTATGCTAATTAAACGTTTGAATAATTAACCACATGAACTATGTAAAATGCCTTTCTGGAGACTGAGCAGATATTTCGTAAGGCTTTTACCGCACTAGGGAGGGAAACCTTGAAACACAAGTGATCGCAAGTATATATTTAACATTATTTAATGGTCACCGGTGCTCCGGATCCCTCTGCACTAAAACACCTTCACTGTCTGTTGGCATTGCTGTGGCAACGGGGCAGAGGAGAAATTTCTTATGCTCAACGCGGGACACAGATGGAGCTGTGCCCCTATGGGAATGAATAAATAAATAAAGCTAAATAAATGCAAGCTTCCCAGGCGGGAACCCTCTCCTTGCGGGCAGTCCTTTTGTGTTCGGCATCTCTCTTGCTCAGGAGTGATTAAACATGGCAGTGTTGGCCAAGCTGCTCCAGTGACACGGCGCAGATTTCCCCAGAGGCAGGCTGGTGTTTTATTGATCTGACGACTTCTGTTTTTCCCCTATCCTTGCCACGCTGACGGGGAAGGTCTCTGGGCTGCTCCCGGCCGCCGCAGGTGCCCGGGTTGTGCCCCCGGTTTGCCCGGACTTGGCACCCGCTCGCACACGTGGAGTCCCCGGGACAGAAAGCAGCTTGCTTAAATATTTAACCAAGCCATATGGCACGTTACACGTTCGAGGGTGTTCAGTCAGGTGATATATGTCTTTACGGATCCAAGCATATGCGCTTGCCTACACAGATACATTCCCTGGCGCACAGACACCCTCCTGCTGCTGGCACAGACTATCTCCCTGCTACCCTGTCACCTCCAAACACCCAGCCCAGAGCCAGTCCAGATGCAGAAGCTCACACACCCCACGCACACACCCCTCGGCCCTGCCATTTCCCATCATCGTTACTGCCCCATCCATCTTCCTCATGTGTGATGACCATGTTGTCCTTCTGCTGACCTGTGCTTCCCCCTCCCCAGTGCTGCGTCCTGGCCATTGTCTCCTGATGCACCCCTCGGCACAGCCAGGCTTCCCCGGCACCCCAAATTTCAGCCACGCATCAAGCAAGAGTCCCTAGAGTATTAGGGGAGTGTGAATGTGGAGCAATCTCTCTATGAGTGATGGGGAAGGAGACCTCAGATACGCCTCATCAAGCTGGGTGCCTTCAAGGAGTAATTGCATTATTTTGCCTTAAGCACTCCGTTTCTACACAGTTTTGGGAGCCAAACAAGGAGCACAGAGATACATACGAGACCTTTCCAGACCTGCAAATCTCTTCTCGGGCAGAGCAGGTGCTTGCCCCAGCAGCAGCCTGTGAGCCAGCGGGCTCTCCCGGTAAGCCTGGCAGCGCCTTGCTTCCCCTGCACATAAAACATGCAAACCTCCATCTTCCAGCATGAACAACATCTGCTCCAGATCAAAGGAAACAACAAAGAACAACCATAAAAGTGTCTCAAAGAAAGAAAAAGAGGGAGATTCAGGCTCGCGTTCTGCAGGCGATCTGTGATGTGCACTGGCAGCTTCCTGAACATCAGGCTGCTGCTGCTCCTGCTTTTAATAACAGCCTCTTGCTGCTGTCACCCACAGACTTCCCCGTGTTTTACAGAGTGCTGCTCCCATGGGTACTGCCTCTGGGACTCAGTGAGAGGGAGCCCTGCACGCCCCAGCCCTGCCCGTGGTGATGCTGAGTTGGACCGAGCCCAAGCTCCCCAGACCAGAATAAGGGGTCCATCAAAACCACCCAGGACTGGCCACAAGGCAGGGACCCCAACGTTGGGCTCTCTGTCCAGCCTCTCCAGGCTGTAACCAGAGCAGTTTCTTCTCCTCTGGCAGCAGCTGCCGGGCCAGGATAAGGTACTGTGCTCTGGCTGCCACGGTGCCAGGCACCTCCACTGTGCCTTCTCCCTCTTTGTGTTCCAAACCTTTCTGCCTTTTGAAGGAGAGCACATTGAAAGATCTGCATCTGCAATTACAGGTGTATTATAATGGGCTTCTAAATCAGTTTGTGCTGCTCTAATGCAACCATAATTAAGAGAGGGCTTCATCCTTCCATGGTTATCAGCGCAGCTCAGGAGCCTTATTGAAGGAGTCCATGGGTGCAAAGAAGGGCAGAGAGGGCCTTGGAACCTGCTTTCAGCTCCACTGCTCGGTCACGTAGGCTTCTGTACAAACCCCTTACACCTACAGCTGCTGATTCTGCCCCCCAGCTTTGCACTGTCACCCCTTTCCCCTCCAGCATGCCAGGTTCAGGACCAACTTCCCCTCTGCACAAACCTGCAGCAGCCAAAGATGCAAAGAAAGCAGCCTGGAAACGAAGAGGACATCCATAACGACCTCAATAAGCAATTAATAACTAACTAATGACAATTGCTTGTTTTAAAGCAAGGCGTAATGAGATGTGTCATACGGCACCGAGATGTCTCTAAATGATTTCCCAGGCAGGTAGCAGCTCCTGTTGCAGCAAAGCTCTCCCGAGCTTGGAGGACACAAGATTTTTTTCCACCCGTCTCTGCAGCAGGTAATACGGCACAGCATCATCATAACTCAGAGGAGGAGGGGGGAAACAAGACGTTTCCAATCATTCATTAGTAAAGTATTTGTGAACGCGGGTATAATTCACCACATAAGCAGCAGGGTTTCTGCAGATAAACTTTATAGCTAAGTGCCAAAAGGGAGCCCAATCTGATTCCACTTACGACGGCATAAATCAGCAACGCTCCTACTGCAGTCAGCAAGGGACACGCCAGAGTAAACGTGGCATGAGAGGAGAGGCAGGTCCCCAGCACAAGGACTTCTTCCTGACTTTTGGATGGGTCCAGGTCACCACCTTGGATCCAGGCTGCTGCTACCCAAAGGAACCATGGTACGACATTTGGTCCCTCTGAAGGGATCTACATCTTTTTTTCCTACCCCAGAAAGGGAGAAACACCTGGCAACAAGTCCCATGCCTTTGGGGAATCAAGCAGCAGTTTGCTTAGCATGGCTATTGATATACAGCTTTAGAGAGCAGAGAGGATCCATCATCCAGGTTTGGGAGACCCACATTCTGCTTTCACCTTATGATGCCCAAAGGAAGTAGTGATGCTGCTCTGGACACTGTTGCCTTCTCTAAAAGCAGATGCTGTTCTCATTTATAGACTACTTCATACTCCTCTTTAAAAAACAAATAAAATTAAAAAATGCAACACCCAAAAACCCAAAGAACCCCACAAAGATGTAAGAATAAAGTTTTTTGCATTGCTAACCATGAACAAAAGCAGATGAACAAGGACTGTTTGACATTTCAGCTCCCTGTCTAGACAGATCTCATTTTCAGCTCCACACATGCCACAAAGAGCAAGGATCTAGTTTCCAGTTTTTGCACCTCAAGCCACCTGGGATTCCCCCTGCAAGTCAAGCAACGCCTCACGAAAGGCAGAAAATTGAAGGATCTCAAAACCTGGAGACACCTGCATCACCTTTCCAGCATTATTGACACCTCTCCTCAAGGCACGTCAGTCTCTCACAACCACCTCCACGGTGACCATCAAACCAACAGCAGCTCTGTCTCACCCTGCTCGGGGTCCCCAGCTCTGCCCCTCTCATCCCCCCCAGCTCTGGTGGAGGCTCCATCAGACCCCCCTGCTGAAGTCCCTGCGTGGGGATGTGCCGCAGCATGTCAAGAGTGCCCGAGAAAGTTTCAACATGACTTCTTGTTAATACGAAGCTTGTCAAACCCATCACCTAGAAATGCTGAATGTCTTTATTAGATTCCTTTATCTCCCCTCGAGATCGGAGGGACACGACGAGATGATTCTCAGCGGAGATGTCATCATCCAGAAACTAATTAAAGGCTGTGCGGGAAGTCGGGCCACGCACACTCTGGAGAACAAAACGCATTAGCAACCCGAGTTGAGAAAAATATTACAAGTGAACTTCAGACCAGAAAGGGCAAGCCAGGGATTTGACGACAGCTCTCTTCTCCCTGCTCTTCCTCCTGCTCATCCCCACACTCCCTTGTCCTCAATAGCTGTCCCCCAGCAGAAGCAAGTTGCCCAGCATCTCGGGGCACCTCTGCACTGCCATCTCCTAAAGGGATTCGAGACAACATTGGATCTTTTCCTCCACCGAGTCACAGCCTGTGAAAAAATGATGATTTCTGGATTTTTTTTAATGTTTTGTTTTTTTTAATGAAGCCTCCTTGTTGTGGGTCAATAAGCTGCAAACTTCTCCCCATTCCACCAGAAATGTCCTGGACAAAACACTTGGACTCTTTGGGTCTCACGTCTCTTTATCAACACAATGACAAGTATTTCTCTTCCTTGCAGTCTTATTAAAATGACAGTGGCATGTAAGATAGTAAGACAGTAGAGCCTGTGGCTCCAAGAACTGCAGGCAGGGGCATTTCTGCATGGGGACAGTGCTACCAGTCACATCCTATCCATAGCTAGGGCTCACGTAAGCCCAAGATGCACTGATCTAGTTCAGGGCATGTGAGTGCATGTTCCCTCAAGCAGCGGCTCCCCATCAACCTGGAGTCTCCTGTACCAACAAGCAGCAAGTTTACAAGACCACAGAATCATAGAATTGTCTTTTTGGTTGGAAGAGACCTTTGAGATCATCAAGTCCAACCATTAACCCAGCACTGCCAGGTCACCACTCCAGGGATGGGGACTCCACCACTGCCCTGGGCAGCCTGGGACAGGCCTTGACAACCCTGTTGGGGAAGAAGTTTTTCCGAATGTCCAACCTAAGGCTCCCCTGGCACAAGTTGAGGCTGTTTCCTCTTGTCTTTTCAGTTGTTCCTTGGGAAAAGAGCCCAATCCCCACCTGGCTCCAGCCTCCTTTCAGGGAGCTGTCAAGAGCCAGAAGGTCTCCCCTGAGCCTTCTTTTCTCCAGGCTGAGCAAACCCAGTTCCTTCAGCCACTCCTCACTAGACCTGTGCTCTAGACCCCTACTTATTGCGCATCTGGTCCATCATCATGCTTTTGTCTTGCAAAACTCAGCACAAAACCTCAGCTTCTCTCTCCTAGACCAGCCAGAGGGCAAGGGGCCATGCCCTACATCTGCCTTAGACAGGTCCTGCTCCTGGAGAAGGGGAGGGGGGTGTCTCCCCATGCCCCCCAGCTCTCTGTCCACGAGGAGCAGGCATCACGCCAGAGGCTGAGCACGCTGAACCGGCCCTGCACCACTTCACTCATCAAAAAGGACCTGGCAGGAACAAAGGAGCTCCACATCCTTTCCGAAGATAAATCAGATGCTCTAATGCAGCCTGCATCTCCAATGAATATAGGGCAGGTGTCTCTGAAGTGAAGTATTAGTTAAAATGATGCTCTTTAAATTACATTTCAGCTATTTCAGGCAGACAGGTTGTGTGTGGGTTGAGTTGGGTTTTTTTATGATCTATCTAGAGGCTTAAAAAGACACAGAGAGAAATAAATCTCCCTTCCATTAAAAACACACTACGCTCTTGCATATTTGTTCTTATCTCCGCGCTCTCGCGCTCGTGCCGCCTCTCCCCGGACTGGAGCACAAAGTAAGTGGTGATGATGACACCTCCAGGCTGACACTAATCCAGCTGGAGGAGCCTGTGCCTGGGGAAGCTGCCCGTTTGGGGTTTGTTTTCTCCCACTTCAAAACCCATCGAGGTTTGTGGCGGTACCGTGGAAGCGAGTGAAAGTTCTGAGTTTTGATTAAATCGCCGGTGAAGTTTATTTGTGTCTTCTGGGTTTATCTGTGTCTGTTCTGACTCTATTTACCTAACGCTTTACATCCCTCCTCCCTTCTGACAGCTTTGACAGCCTCAGACCCCTCTGCGATAGGAGCTGTATCAAGAAGACACGAAAATACAGCCTTTGCCCCATGGGCACGTGAAAAGGAGACAGCAGGTGAACACAGGCTCCATCCTCAGCCTTCCAGGGCATCCTCGCTTGCCAGCTACCTTTAGGCACCACGCCAGCATCGAGCTTAGGGAAGGGACACGATGCAGAGTGAGAGGTGGATGTGCAGAGCGTTGCCCTCTGTGCAGGCAGCAGGGCTGGATGCAAACAGTCTCTAACACCACAGGTGCCATCCTCGCTTGTCCCCACGCAGCCCCTTCCTCCTAAGCCCTCAGCACACCGAGCTCCAGCCCTTGCAGATGACTCTTCATGCTCCAGCCAGAGCCTTTACTTCTGCCTGGGCTTCCTCCTGCATTCGCCTTTGAATCCAGTGAAAACTGAACTGATTGGGCAGGGAGCACAGTCCTATTATTCTCTGATTACTTCTCTGCTACTTCTGACCAGACCCTTTGTTCTTCTGCTTACAAAACGGAAGGTCGGCAGGGCCCAGCAGTTCAAAATGAACCTCAGGTGAGGTGATTTGTGTCTCCAGATACTGCTGCTCCTCCTAGCCCTGTGGGAACACATCTCTGTGCACAAGACTTGTGATCCCATCCACTGCTCCAGCAGAGGCACACCCACCTTCCCAAAGCTGCCCTGGTCCACTCCTTCCTTCCCTCAGTCATTATTTTACCAAGCTTTGCTCTTACAGGCTCTCCTCCTTGGGCTCCAAGAGCCCTCCATCCATCCTCACTCCTCCCACAGAGTATTTGTGGTCCAAGGCATCTTGTTAGCATCCCCTCTGACCTGGGATCCACCCAAGGCTTGGCCAAAGCTGCCACAAACAAGCAGGAGAGCAAATGCCAATGAGCTAGAGTCCCTGTGATGATGAACACCATCCTTCCCATGCCTTAAAATGTCCTAGGACTGAAACATTTAGCTCTCAGAAATTTCATTCAGGGTAGCAGTAAGGTTGGTCTCTGCTGCCTTCATTCCCCTCCCCAGCTAACATGCCCTGAGCACAACCCTCTCCCAGAGGTGCCCAGCTTCTAACTGTGCACATCGCTGTCTCTGCTTTATCAGGTCTGACAGTGGTGTGGGCATTAATAACCCTCTCATCAAAATACCTTGATGAGGTCAAGGAGCATTATTATCCCTGCTTTAGAGATGGAGAAATGAGTCCCAAAAAGCAAATGGACCAAAAGTGGCTGCTTGGATCAATGCTCCATCAGCACCTTGCTTTTCAGGCTCTGCAGTGCTTGGGAGGCCATGGAAAAGGCACTGGGAGAGTGAAGACAGCTGCCAGGCCAGGTATTTCCAACAGGGCACAAGAGATGAGAGCACTGCTGCTAAAAATTAGTTGTCAGGTTGTAGAGAGCACAGTAGAATATCCATGCACACAGAGGGACAATTAAAATTTCATGACCAAATTGCAACCCAAACAGGCTGTTTGCCAGAGTTAAAGGGAAAGGAGGAAGCAGTGCCACGGCGAGGGAGGGACATCGGTGTGCCCGGAGCACGCGGGGGCTGTTCTCCTTCTCCATTAGCACTGCTCCTCCAGCTTCCATTCCTCCTAAACGAAGCCATCAAGCCTTCTTCCTGGCTACCCTCACGCCTCTGAGAACACCAGAAAAGCCATGGGGAGTTATCTTCCCCCAGAGCATCCTTTAATTCCCCTATTTGTCTTTCTAATGCCCAGTCTCAGCAACAGCACCGACTATTCCCCATGTGCTCCTGCTTTTCACAGAAGGACTGGTTTTACTTCTTCCTTGCTATGCCTCCTTCTCCTCCCATTTAATCATGTTGCACGCTCTTTATCCACAGTTTCCTTTCCTTTCTTTCCTTTTCATTTTTAAAACCTGTGGTTCTCCAATTCAAAATCATTACTGTTTTTAACTTGGCTCGAGCCTCTTTAATTAAGTTACTTTCCATTATTTTTTATCTAGTCCAT
This sequence comes from Merops nubicus, assembly GCF_000691845.1. Classification (NCBI taxonomy): domain Eukaryota; kingdom Metazoa; phylum Chordata; class Aves; order Coraciiformes; family Meropidae; genus Merops; species Merops nubicus. The sequence goes on along the minus strand of NW_008633423.1, from coordinate 7,530 downwards.
TTGTCTACATCCCCCGCACCCTCCCTCATTCTTCCCTTTCCTCCCCAAGGCAGGCTGGGTATGAAATCTTACATTTCCATTTGGCTAACAATCACTTTGAATTTTTAAATGCTATTAAATTGGATCACACTGGTCACTGGACTGGAGTTGTCGAGCTGTGATATTTACTCGCGCCAGTCAAAGGGAAATGAAATTGCGGCGGCGCGGGGGGGAGGCGAGGGGGGGGCACAGATTT